>NC_065511.1:43593183-43616611 GCF_006386435.1 Epinephelus moara
TGACATCTGATTGGCTAATCGCTAGACCCGCCCCCTACCCCGGCGTTCATTGGTCCGTCCATCGTTTGGACGAGATAAATCGCAAATTCATTGAAGTATGCCAGACCAGAGATGCAAGCCTACTCAGTTGAGTGGGCGGGGTCTATGGTCTGGAACCAGGCTAGGGAAGCTGCAGTTTATTAAAACCAGGTAAGAACGTCAAAGAAACAGCAGCTCACAAAGCATGAAAATAAAAAAACGGGGTATGAAATGGTCTATATTATATTTTATTATATTATATTATATTATATAGCATGCTGGCTGTGTTTTTAAAGGGTTTTCTGGTAAGTTAAGCAGTGTCTCATTAAAGCAGTTGGCTTTTAGGACACTGCTGTACAGATGGATTTTATTATCAATAACATGGACACAATTTTAAGTTTGTGCAGTTTCAAAAATCTGACCATTTTTTCAGGGCAGTTTTAAACCATGAAATCATTGTTTTTTACCTTTTTCTCAGCAGTAATCATTTCATTTCCTTGCTATTCTTCATCATAACAAATCATTTTAGGGTTGTTTCATCTATCCTCAAGTTGTACTGACCTATGATTGTTTCATGTGGAAGTTGCTGCAGTTAACAGTGTGAGCAAACAAACATGTACCAACCAGCAGTAAGCAGTGAATTAAGACATGCTGGTAAGAGCAGCCCTGCTGTAAACAGGAACCACAGAAGAAAAGAATGCGCTCTGTATTCCTGGGATGCCCAAATACTTCTGAAATGACACAGACGGCTTTTTAAGTGAAGCTACAGGAGTCACAAGGAATGTGGCTGTAAAGTGTCAACATGGGACAGAAACTGAAGCCTGACGGAGCTGCTGTCCTGAGGGTTTGGACCCCCGGGGCTCAGAGCGGATGTTTGTGGCTCTGTAGCATCATCAGAAGCAGATGGTCACAAGTTTCCATGCTGAAGGTCAGACAGGAAACAAGCTGACTGTAAACTACCCAGTGGCCTCAACATCCCAAAACTCATCATGTAGTTTTAGTCTTTGACCAGACGACTGGATTTGAAAGAGCAGAGCGAACACAAGAGCGGCTGGCTGCAGCTTGGTCACCATTAAGTCTTTATCATTCAGAGACTTTGACTACATCTGTGACAGTCTGCAGACACAAAGTTAGGATCCAGGAAGTAATGCTCTTTGATGCACTGGTTTTCATCTCTCATAAAGCTACAACATAAGCTCAACAAAACTGCATCTAAATTTACCCAGGAAGTTGCTGAATATCAGACAGAACAGTCAGCTCATTACACTCCACTTCCAGAATGAAACGGAGCCAACTCAAACTCAGTGGAGGTGGCGGGTTCAAAGATCTGGACCCAGGCGACCCAGGAAGCTCTGGACGGCTGGAATCAGCCTCCCTTTGATATTACTGTTAACGACCCTAAATCCCATCAGCAGGGAAAGAAGCAGACACAGACGTCTGAAGAGCGTCCCTGATCTCCTCCTGCTCACTCTCGGGTAAATGATATAAAAGTCAGCTGATGGGATGAATAAGCTGCTCACATTAATAAACTAGAATCACCTCCCTGTGGTTGTATGACTCCGTGCACCAGTCCAGTGTCTCTGACAGTCTCCATCCATGTCAGTGAAAACATGGATGCTTCACACACAGAAGATCTATACAATCAGCACAATTTCAAGATTAGAGTCACCAATTCAGTATCTGACCAAATGTCTCCCCTTCTGTTCCTGAGATATGACGTTAAAACATGATGATGTCACAGTCAAGCTGACCTTTGACCTTCATTATTTTATCCTGTTAGACATTTGTGTGAAGTTTGGTCAGAATTAGCGTATGAGTTCTTGACTTATGGCTAAAAACATATTTTGTGAGGTCACATTGACCTTTGACCACAGATTTCTAATAAGTTTATTTTTCAGTCAGATTGGACATTAGTGCCAAATTTGAAGAAAATGCCTTGATGTGTTCTTGACATATCATGTTCACAAGGATGGGACGGACCAACAGACGGATGGACAACGCGAAAACATAATGCTTCTGACCGCAGCTATCGGCGGCACAGATGCATAAAAAGCACATGTAGGCCGACACTGTGAGAGCTGATCTCCCAGCTGCATCACAGAGTCAGTTTGATGTCTCACCTCTGAGCCTCCCATCAGAGATCAGAGTGTTCGGCCTCTCAGGTTCCTTTGATATATTTCACAACTTCTATTTCACAAACTGGCAGTTAAAAGTTTCAGTTCTTAAATCAACAATGATGCAAACAGATGTTTAGCGGTCAAAGGTCACACGGTTACAATAGACTGGAGTGCTAAACATGAGTTTAACTTCACATCAACAGAGGAGCTGATCTGAGGAACAGTTATTTCTCAAACAGCCGGTTTTCTGTCGGACACGATCAGACTGTGTTTCCTTTTTACACAAACCAAACCTGCAGCTGTAAAACCAGCGTCACACTCCAAACTGCAGCGAGACAACGCTGATAACAGCACACCACGATGACATAATGAGAGGAGGCTACCTGCCAATTACAGGTAATAAATGATAAATGTTTTACAAGCAATAAAACGATAAATGTCTGTCTGCTGCCGGAGCATCTGGGTGCAGCTGTTTCTACTGTAAATTATGAAAGTCGCGGCTGAATTTGAGAGACTTCCTCTCAGGTATGTGAGAGTGTCTGTGTGGGCAGACTGAGCATACAGAGAGGTGCACAGGTGGAGCAAATAGCTCTGATATGAATCATATAGATTATGGTAGAGATACAGTACAGAGCAACGCCCTGTGACAACTGCAAAACTCAAAGTCTAAATCTCTTCTTTCAGCCCTGGGAGGAGACAAGTTTAACCTTCATGATGCACACTAGGGACTAGGATTAAAAAAATAAGAACGTATATTCAACCACTGAAGTCCATGTATTTTCCCATGGGTATCTGGAAGGTGTTGAAGTTAAATAAAGGTAATAAAATCATTGTTTCTTTTATAAAGACTTTATTAATTCTTTCAAATCTCTATCTGTTCATTTTAAAAAGTTAGCAAAATAGATTTTATCTGTCCTGTGTTCACAGGTTCAAAGAGTTTTCTAGGCTTCATGTAAACATTGTGAAAAACAAGTTTCAGTAAAAAATTATATTTTGCCAGTAAGATGAGATAAAAACTAAATTGTTTTCAGCTTTTACTGCCCCCACAGAAACATGTAAATATATACATTATCAGGTGCTTATAGAAGTGTTTCTAAAACTAAAGCTAAAAGATTTTGTTGCATAAAAATGACAGGTGTCACACACGGAACGATGAAGAGACGTTCTGCATTATAACGCATTTCTTTCAGATGATTCTGGACTTGAAAAAATCAGTCCAGTGTGTCAGATTCTACACCGATGACATTCAGCTCTACATCTCCACCACATCCATCACCACTGAAACTCACTCCACTCTGACCACCTGCCTCAATGACATCAGTTACTGAATACCAGCAAACCTTCTCAAACAGAACTGCAAAAAATCTGATATGATCATCATCGGTCCCAAATCCCTCATAAAACCTCTCATAAATTCTGTCTCATCATTGATAACGCCCACTCTGCGTTCCTCCACACACATCTGCAACCTCAGAGTTATTTTCGACACCAACCTCTCCTTTGAAAAACATGTCAGTCACTTCACCAGTACGCCTTCCTCCATCTGAAAAACATAGTTCTCCACTGTCAATTATTTTCCCCCTCTGCTGCTGAAACCCTTATCCACACCTTCATCACATCCAGAATCAACTACTGCTGCAGCATCTTTATCATCCAAAGTCCTAAAGACACTCCAGTACATCCAGATCTCTGCTGCTCGTCTGCTCCACTGCTACACTCCTTCCTGCAGTCTACACTCCTCTGATGGTGACATCCTGTCTCCACCACTCAGGACCAAACACTGGACCTAGGGTGGTCCCCTGTTTGATCTCTTCCTCTCCCAAACCAAACTGACCGGATGATTTAAACCAGTAAAATCGGTGAATAAAACAGTTTCCTCCCACAAAAAATTGTATGTTTTTCCATCGGTGCTTGTTGCGGAGGGACTTCTGACTACAGTAGCTGATGTGAAGACACGAAGACACAAAGATTCTTATTTTCAGGTGATTGTACACTAAAGAAGACACACTTATTACATTACATTTCATTTCTGCCAATACATCCTCCTAAATCTTACACACTAGAGAATCTGAAAGTGTTCTTGCTGCTGTAACCTGGAAATGTTTTGTATTTTAACTTGATAAATAATACAATATTGACCGTAATATATACTGATTGAATTACAACCCGTTTCTGACATCATATCCTCTGAATCCTCCACACTGGACCTTTGACGTACCTTTCCCCCCGCTGTCTCTAACTTGTGTGTGTGTGTGTGTGTGTGTCAGGACTGTTTATTCTGTGCTGAAGCCTGGTTCCTGTCGGACAGGTTACAGAGCTGGACTGTATCGTCTGTGCTGCTGCAGCTTGCATAACCTGCAGGCTTCCTGTTTGATAACAGCCAGCAGCACGAGGCTGTTTCCAGGACAGAGACAGAGCTGCAGAGAGCATCACTGACTCAGGATCAGCTGTCAGAGCTTTGTGATCTCTCACAGAGACGCTGCTGCTCTTTGTGTTGTTACACAGCAATCTGATGACCTCTAAAAAACAGCTGCTGATTTAGGAAACATCCACGCCTGCGCACAGAACCACGCAGGTCCACCACTGTCAAGTTACCAAAAATAACACTGTCACATTTCCAGGCGTGATTTTCAGAATAAAGTTGTGTGAACATCCTGTGGGTGTTACATGTCAGCCTGTGTTACACACTGCCAAGACGAACGTGCACGACCTTCTGTTTTTCCCTTATGTTTAGTCTGTATTTTAATTTTGAATGTTGTTTATACATTTGTAATGTGCTGTGTGTTCAAATGCTGAAAAAGCAATTAAAAGTTGAATCATACGAAAAATCATATTTTAAACAACTGGTGATGTTGCACATATTGTATATATTTCTTATTCTTATTTCTACGTTTATAAATATTGGGTTGTAAACTGTAGCATCACACACACATTTTTAAATCTTCAAACTTAACATACTAGGTTTTTTCCACTGTATTGTGGCATAAAGCACATATTTTTATATGTTTACACATTTAACATACTCGGCACATTATATTTGCTTAAAATTCCTAATTATTTAACTACTACTGTTGACACCGTAGCGTAGTGCACATATTTAATTCTTATTTCATATGTTTATATCCTTTGTATGTCTTATTTCTACTTCTATAATTCTTTACTTTACACAAGAGTGACTGTAACGTATCACATCACAATTTACCCCCGGGGATTAATAAAGAATTTCTGATTCTGATTGCTGAATATCAGACACACAAAATTAATTTTCTTTTATATTTTACCAACTAAAGTGTAGATGTTAGCGTACTACATGGTACAATAACACTTGAAAATGATGAGCAAAGTTTCAGGGATGCACTGTAATGTTGGCACCGCATTGGCATTGGCCAATATCGTCTTTAAAATGAACTATAAGAATCAGCCAACATGTTTTTTTCTTATTTTGGACGATAAATAAATATTACATACGTTAAAATGTATGTATTTCATGTCTCCATCTGCTGGTGGGCCGTCATGATAAGAGCATGTATGTATAATTAATTCCACTACAGAAGAGACTTGATGATCACTAAAATTAGGTGGAGAAAATTGAAATATCGGCCAAATAAATTGTTACATATCGGCATATCGGATATCGGCAAAAAACAATCCAATACCATGTTGCTTGGCCCAGAGTACCTTGCTGCTAACTTATAACACTCCTGCCGAAATTAAAAATTCAAAAGGATCCTAATCGTTACATAAATTGCTGACAACAGCTTCTCCACACGTGTTTACTGTCACAGGGATCGCGCTTTTATTTTGAAGGTAGAACTTTCTCACTTCCTGTTTCTTGTTTCATGTGCCCCCGGTGATCTTGACGCAGCACGAGGGTCTGTTTTTATTCACCATCTCTATGATCCGGGTTGTTCTGTTCTCACAAACCATCTCTATGATCCGGGTTGTTCTGTTCTCACAAACCATCTCTATGATCCGGGTTTTTGTATTTACACTCATGATCCGGGTTTCTGTGTTCACACTCACCATCTCAATGATCCGGGTCTTCTTTCCCGCTCGCTTCTTCTTGGCGACGATGTACTGGGCCAGCACCACGCCGCCGAACAGGGCGCAGACGCTCGCGCTTGCCGCGGCTCCGACCTTCACCACGGCCGTCCTGTCCATGACGGCTCCGCTGCTGCTCCACCGACCTGCCGCCGCCCGCAGAGTCCCGTCCTGCCGCTCTGCCGGTCCTGCCTCCCGTCAACCGGTGCACACCCACAGACAAAGATCCCCCGTGCTGGACGAGACCACTCACTCTGTGCGAGTTTAATAGTCGGAGGAGGATGATAAACAGCGAGGCGAAAAATACTGTAGAAAATTATTAAAAGTTAACAGTTAAATAAATCAGCATAAAGAATGACATGTTACACGACTTTAATTCAGTTCAGCCGTTAAAACCAGACCGTCATTTGTAGGCTAACGTTACGTTACTTAGCAACAACACATATGCTAGCACACTTGTTATATAAGCTAACATTAAAGGCCCATTGTTTCAAAACGTAATTTTAAATTAAACTCACCTTATTGTCTCTGAGTTATGCGCTCTTTTTGTGTTTTTAAAGTTTAAAACTAAAGTTGAGCTCCCTCTCTGCCGGGCTGTGTCCCGTCCCGTCCTCCACCAGCTCGTTGTCTTTTTCTTCTTCGGCTGTAATGGCGGTTTGCAAACCAGCTTTCAGGTGCACTACCGCCACCTACTGGACTGGATATAACATAAACAAAATGAAATAAAACAAAATAATGAAATAATGAAATAAAATAAAAATAAGAAAAAAAATAAAACAAAATAATGAAATAAAATAAAATAATGAAATAAAATGAAATAAAACAAAAATGATAAAATAAACTAAAACAAAATAATAAAATAAAATAAAATAATGAAATAAAATAAAATAATAAAATAGAATAAAACAAAAAAGAATAAGATAGTAAAATGAAATAAAATAAAACAAAATCTTAAATAAGACAAAACAAAATAAAACAAAACAAAATAATAGAATAAGATAAAACAAAATAAAACAAAATAATAAAATGAAATAAAACAAACAAAACAAAATAAAATATCTCAATTATTCCTGTTAAACAATTAAATAGAAGCTTCTGTACATTCCCTGACGTCTCTCCTCGTAGATTCCCTGATGTAATACTGTGCTTTTCTTCAGTTAGTCTTGTTATTACCTCCTGTCTTTCTTCATCATATTTGTTGCAATCCATTAGTCCATGTGTTTGACTGTTTCCAGTTTATGACAGAGTGTACATCATCCAGTACTTCCCTATTCTATGTCCTACACTGCAAATTATTTCCAGGAAATTACAATATTTAACCGTAATACTTCACAATAAATTACACCATTATCACCTCACAGGCTTTTACCGTAATATTTAGCCAAATTCAGAATTTTATTGTGAAATTCATGAAGGTAAATGAAGTAATTTTACAGGAGCATACTGCTAAATCTCAGTAATATGCAGCCATAAGTACAGTGAGATCACAGTATACAGCTGTTATTACACTATAATTTACTTTAAAAATGTCACAGTAACTTACTGTGAAAGTGATGCAGCCAGTAGCCAGTAATTTAGTGTAAATGTACATTCATTCAGTTAATTAAATTCATTCTTTACCACACTGCTTTTTCAAGAGGTTTGCTGTTTCTATAGATATCAGTAGGTTTTCATCAGTTGATTCCTCACAGCTGTTTGATTGGTGTGAAAAACATTCTTGTGTTTTTTCCCCAAATAAATAAAACTTGAACGCAACAAATCATCACCTTATTCCGTAGTTTTGATTTTCCCACAGACACATGAACACATATTTAGACCAACACGCAGCAGGAGGAGTGATGTTAGACATTTAACACCCTCTACTACAAACAGGAAAGTGTGCCAGTTCTGTACTACAGAGTGAGGCATCTGTCTAATAGACGATCTTTGTCAACTGTTTTCAGTTTGGTCTCTGACATCACTGACTGCTCCTCCATGTAGAGTGTGAAAATCCTCCAATATTTACCACCACAATATCGAAGTAGATGCTTCCAACTTTAAAGTTATGATCCTGAGAAAGAGATGAAGGATGAAAACAGGAGATATAAAAGATCAGCTGAGGACATGTTTCCAAGAAGAGACAACTGTCCTGCTGATGATGTTTTATACTTTTGCATATCTGCCTGAAAATGTGTCACAGAAAACTGTTGAACTACTTCTTTGCTCCTTTTTTTTTTTTTAAACAAAGAGACCGTGGTATTTATGTTTATTTGTTTAGTGGTTAAACTGACACAAGCAACTGAGCTGAGGTACACACTATACACTTGACACTATACACGAGACACTATACACGAGACACTAGACACGAGACACTAGACACTAGACACATATTTGCTGCTGCAAATTAGTTGTACATAAATTCAATTTCTAGGTCCTTCATATACAGAGACTTAATGCAGCTGAAGTCCACGTCAGGTTGAAGCAAAGAATCTAAAAATGAGATCCAGGTCATTTCATCGACTCAAGTCTGCAGATAAACTTTCAGGTTTTTCAAAACAGTCACTTTCAAATAAATAAAAAACACATATTCACAAAAACTTATATTTCCTGTAACTGTGTAAATCCTGCTTCACTTCACATCATTTAAAAGAACAGTCAGGACTTTAAAAACACCCACAGACTGATATTATCTGCAGTGCTTCTCATTTTAATACCAACAGAATTAAAGTTTAGCTGAACCTTTTCTGAGCAGTGTGTCAATGTTCACGTCGGCTCTTGATGTGACTCTACAGCAGCTTTGATGTCGGCCATGTGTAATTTAATGTAACCTCACTATCAGCAGGCAGTGAACACGTCATACATATTTTATTACTGTCCTCTGAAAGGTGTGTTTGTCTTTTCAGATGTTGATAAAACAGACTCAGTATCAGCAGGCATTTTAAACTGGATGAATTTAAATATCTTTATCATTTCACCTGGAGAACCATAAAGTATAAAAGTGGTATGAAGTTAATCTGCCTGAGAGCTGGTGTTACATATGAAGAATACATTGTGAGAGAACTGGTCCAGTCTCAGTGTTTCTCTTTCTGCAGGTGACTCTCTGTAGCTTGAATACTTAATACTCTTTGACGGTGTCTGTTGGTCATATCTGGTGTTTAGTGAATCTGAACTGACCCTTTAAAACACCAAAGTCACAGGACAACACAAACCAACTGTTAGAGGCAGCGGTAGATCAGCAGCTCCTGAGTTCAGCAATATTAGAAGAGGTGAGAGCGATATAACAGCTTCAGTTTCCTGCTGGAAATCAGTCTGACGTTAAGGTAAAGCTGTTATAATATTCTAAATGCAGCATGAACTTAAACTGATATTGATGTTTTTGAGGCTAAAACACATTTTGTGGCTGACGTGTCCACAGCAGTACATTGCTTTGTTTCCGGCCTGCTTCTCTGAACTGGTGGCGTGCCGATGTGGTGATAGTCAGTCAGTCAGCAAACAGCTGCCTACTTTCACATCCTTCAGATATGGAGGGACATGAGGTTTCATTTGGAGCAGTGTTTGTGTCCACCTGAACTTAAGTCCAAGATTCACTAATTTTGGTCTCTACAGTCTCTGAGGAAATTATGCATCTCTTTAGCTGCTACATGCTCCACTCTGTTGACCAGATAGTCTCTGAGTCTGTCTGCTGGGACAGGAAGTGTACACTGGGTTTGTCAGAGTCTGCTGAAAACAGCTGCTGCTGAATAAGAGGTGGATGAGAGGGTGACACTTAACTGTAACATGAATGTGCCGTAAAAGCAAAACTATGACCTAAAAGATAATTTGCTTGACCTCTGAAGCGGTCTGCAGTTTTGAACAGACACATGACAAATATCACACACACACTGGAGAAGTCAGAGAAAAAGAGTAATAATATTTATTGTATTAACCGCAGTCATGCAGTTTGACACGAGACATACAGAACATCTTAAAACCAGAATACTAAAAAGAAAAATGAAGCTAATTTAAGTTTTTACAAATGATGTCAGGAGGCATCAAGAGAGGAGATCTAAAGCCTTGAAGAGGGTGTGTGAAGGTGTGTGTGTGTGTGTGTGTGTGTGTGTGTGTGTGTGTGTGTGTGTGTGAGCGGAGGGGCTGATAATGAGTCTTGTGACTGCTGTGCGGTGGCGAGGACGCAGTGTTGAGTCAATATGAGGCGTAAAAAGCTCTTTTGTCTGAAAATAAATAAGAGCAGCATCTCGGTGCTGTCTGAGCCACACGTCACGTGATGGGAGCGAGTTCCTCCACACGACTGATGAAGAGTTACATGAGACAGAGTTCCTTAATATTCTCCAGTCCTTCAGTACAGTTTGACTGTGTGACTGGGTTTGTACGAGTGGACAGTGTCACTGAGCTGGGAGACACCAGAGACAGATACTGAACCACATACAAATAAAACTAACTTCTGAAGACCTGGCAGAGGGTGGGTCAGTTTTTTCTGGTAGGTTTGGTTAGGTTAGGTGCAGGTATTCTTAAAAGAGAAATGAATTGTTATCAATTTATTTTCTATATTTCTTTCCATCACTGCAAACATAAAAACTCCTTTTTATAGGACAGCTGAACTTGTGTCAGATTTTTCATTTCACACAGTTTTAAGTGACATTATCTGCTTTGAGTGGAGAATTTTCTAAAAACCAACCATATCATGAAATGAGGGAATTATCAGTGTTTCATTGTCTGATTTATTTAACTTCTATTAAAGTGAAATGTTGTGATCTTTTCGTCTCACTTTTGTTCAGACTTATTGGGGAAGAACGAGCTTCACGTGGAACACCTGTCTGATCTAACGCTCCCACCACAGTGCGGTCTTCTTCATCATCACCATCCTCCTCAGAAGTGCGTGTGCTGACAGGAGCTACTCCACGGGCCGAATGCCTTTGGCCTCCTCCAGCTTCCTCAGGGTCTCGTCCCACTGAGTGAACTGCTTGGACAGCAGGAACATCTGCCAATCAGAGGTCAGGGGTCAGTGGGAGGAGCTTTGTACCAGCAGCAGTTTGTTATCAAGAGGTCGACGGACACCAGACAAAACCTGAGCAGCGATCTGAGTCTAAAGTTCTCTGATTTTCCATTAAAACTTCAAGATCATTTTAGGCAAACTACTGAAATGTCGCTAAAAAGAAATGTGAATCAGAGGCGTTTCCATCAACTGGTTTGGAGCAAATAAACTAGACTTTGGTCAGAAGTTGGTGATATAAACCATTGATTCCCAACCATTTTCCTTCAGGGGACCCTTCTCTATCACTGAGTAAACTGACTAAGTGGCATCTTTTATGGATGTTCAATATCATATTCAGTGACTGACAAACTGTACAATTAACCCAAATGCCAACTGCTTGTCTTTCTTGTCATTTCTTAACAAGTTGCTCATTATTTAAGTATTTACATGTCATTATTTCATGTCTTTTATCCCCAAAGAGATAAGACAGTACAAGAAGTTTGTAGTTACATGAAATGTAGAAATTTTGAAAACTTTAACAGTTTTTTATGCGTTACAATTTATCTTGCGGGAATTTTTAGTTTGCTGAAATTAAAAAAACAAGTCACAGACACATCTTGCGAAAAGAAAAGTGTACCATTTTGTTGTATTCTTCAAAAAGCCTCTTCACTTCCTGGGACTGAGCCTCACTTTGGTCCTGTGGACAAGACAAACATGGAGGAGTGAACAGATCAAACCTGTCCAGAGACAGACACGATGACGCAGGAGGAGAAACAGAAAGATGGAGGTGGGGGTTACCTGCTCTTTGATGTGAATCTGTGACAGACGCTGCAGCTTGGTGGCGTGTTCTGGAACATCTGTGAGCAACAGAGACACACGGTTAACACAGAGGCTTGAGAGGGGAAAGAGCAGCTGTACAACACCACTGTAAACCCTACATCACTGAATCAACAGGCTGAAAGTCCAAATAAATACATAAGTTACATTCATTGGTCTCTAACACATGACAGAATTATGTTTACAGCTGACAGTATAATCATGGTTGAACACTGCCAGAAGTGAAACAGGAGCTGTAGCATGAAGTCAGGGACTCATGTGGAGCTGCAGAAACACACGTCTAATATTTTATATCCAACCAATGTGGGCTAAAAACACTGGCTATGAAATTACAATCCAATAACAACACTAGCCTAAACAATGTAAACTGATGTTGTCACAATAAATGACGTGCTGTGAATGTGCAACAGTATCACTGTCACATGGTCAGAATGCTGCGTGGATGGAAACACATCCAAAGAAAAGGTACTTAAAGCACCACTGTTGTATTAGAAGTGGCGGATACTGAAGGTTGTGCTGACGGTATTTTGGATATGGAAAAACAACAAAGTCATTTCTAAGATGAACTGAACTTTACTTTTTCATTTCCAGGCTTTAATTTCATACAGAACTACACACATTGACACCTTTCAGCAGCAGACAGTAAAGTCCTGGATCTCAGACCTCCTTTCAGCAAATGAACACATTATTTGATAGATTCAGCTGTAAAAAAAGACAACAAGCAAATCTGTCCAACAAATTTCATCTAAATCCATCTTTAAATTTTAGGACACTGTCAAACAGCAGAAAAAATGAGCTAATTCCTATTTTGCTGTCAGAGGTAAAGTCACAGAGCAGATGTTTCTTTGCTGACTGTCCTCTCAGGTGAGACTCACCTCTGATGTAGGTGCTGTCCAACAGTGGCTGCAAGGTGCTGACCTGCTCCAGCAAAGCAGCCTGGGAAAGCAGGAAGTCCTCCTCTTTGCAGACAAACACAGCAGCATCACAGTCAGTACTCAATCAGATGTGAGTTGCTCCTTTAGTCTTCTACCATAAAATAATTCTTGTTTATGTGATACCTTAAATATTAAACACTGAGCTTTACACGTATCGCCTTGAACATTAGAACTTTAGAGACAATTTGGCTTCATATAGAATAAACACATAATAAAAGTAACTCTCTGAGATCAATGTGACTGCAGTCGTACATAGATGTTATGTTGTATTTTTCTGCCCCAGGGTCCTGCTGCTTCTTACCGGCAAGAATGAACTCCAGCTTCATGGCATCAGGTACAGTGATGTGATCAGTGAACTGGGGGTCCAGGTACTTCAGCAGGTCCTCAACTGCACCACAACACCAATAATTATGATTAAAGACTCACCAAAATCAGTCCAAAATCTGACTATGGAAAAATTCCTGCAAGCACTGTAATGAAATACATGCACTCTGCAGCACTTTGTCATCTTATGTCAGGATTTTGATTTCTTTAATGTAATGCAGATGTGTGAATGACATTAGCTTTTCAAATATTTCAATACTGAGGGGTCCTGGTCATCAAACTGTTACAACAGATACATCACAGTGTGTGTCTCACTCTTCTTGTGCAGGATCTTCACTCGTTCTCTCTTGTTGGCTGTGTTTGTCAGACCTGCCTGGATCCTGGCCAAAGACTCGGCACACTGCAGGACAGAGGACATTAATTTGATTTAAAGTTATCGATTAACAACAGTATAGGCAAGGCATTACATTACATTAGAGTGTCTAGCAACAACACAATGATATAGTCTCTTTAATTTGGGCACTTTCTTCTCTGATTTGCCCTCTGTGTCGTGCCTTTAAGAGCTGGAGGTTTACTACTGTCAAAGGATTTGCAATAAGCAGGCAAAACATGACCATTTGGTTATTCACACTCACAGTATCAAAATTTTCATGCTCATCCTGAGTACAGCTCGAATGAGCATTTTTTGCTACTAGTTAAAAATGCTTTTTACACCTGTACTTTAAAGTTAACTTCAGTCAACTATCAGAAACATAGAAATACTTTTTCAGCAGGACACTGAGCAACTGGCCCTTTCTCCACCCCTGCAACTACAACATCCTCCAGGAAACAAATGCTCCTTTGTAAGTTAAGTCTTCATCACATCATATGATGCTCTGGTGAGACGCCCCACTCAGCTGCTTAAAAAGGATTGTAACTCAACACTTTAAACTTGCTTCAGATAGGAAAGAAATGGCAGTCTTATTTTTGGTTTTTGTTACAGAACACAGATGGGCGTCTTTAAATTATGTTTCATCAGACAACAGTCCACAACCCAACAATACGCGAAGTACAATTACCACAGAGCATTTGATGAGATGAGACTTTATTACTCCCACAACGTGGAAATTCACACGTCACAGCAGCTCAAGAGTCAGAAGCCAGATACACAAAGCAAAAAAGTGACTGAGTGTTAAAAAGGATAAAATATTTCAAAAATACAAACTATAGAAAATAAAATAAAATGATACACTATGTACACCTCTAACATATACAGATACTGTGTGTCCATAGTTGATAGTTACACAGGATCACTGATATACACACATGGTGTGTAGTATAGTGACTGTCAAGATATAGAAATATAGCCTGTAAATATCATTGCACAGTTTGCAATTGTATAAACATGTGTCACAGCATACATATAAAGAATGTGGATAATTACGAGGTGAAAATAGTGCAGATTAGCTGCTGCAGTAACAGTAAAAATCAGGCATTCAGGTCTAAAATTAGGCTCAGTTTTTATATCTCACTTTTAATCGTTTTTTACATACTGCACTGCTGATTATTTTCCACACCGTAATAAACTAAAAGACAGTTATGATGTCATAACTGTCAGCTAGCTAATGTTAACCAACTTGCTATCTTTGCAATTAACGTTAGCCGCCTTAACGCTAAAATAGCTAACCAGCTAACACAGCTAACCCAGCGGCAGTTAAGGTGGTAAATAAACATAGTCTAATTAATACTGTCTGTAACAATTTATATTAAATCATGTTGGTGTCTATCTGATGTGCACAAACTAAAAAGGGCGTTCACTCAGTGACAGAGCCATCGTTAGCTCCGCTAGGCTAACAGCTAGCTAGCTAGCTAGCTAGCTAACAAACATTATTCTGAACGAACCTTGACGGGTTTTCCACTTTTGTTTCTCCTCTCGCCGTATAAACGACCCTCCAGCGCCTGAAGACGCATCTCCAGATTATCCACCTCTAGTTTTTTATCCATTCTTGAAGCTACCGGTGGACACAACAGAAACCAGACAGCCTCGTCACATACGAGCCGCGTCGCACGTTGATGACGTCTCCGCAATCTGTTCACAAACACGTAGAGATTTTTGTGACGATATAAAACCTACAGGCTGGTCAAAATACATTAGGTACTTGCTACATAAACTTAATTTTGCATTTAATTTAAAAATGTCAATAATTTTATAAACATCGTTAAGTTTTAAATGTTTGCTGTTGTTGTTGTTGCAGTACACCGATCTGACCGCTGAGTGTCGCTGTTTTGCGGTGAGCGGGTTTTTTCAGCTGTTTTCCGGTGACAGCAGGGGAATGACAACATCGAGTCACGGCCCTCCTTCCATTCAAGCCGACTGCTACACATCGACTAAAGTAAGATTTCCTCACGTATCACCGTCTCTTCCTCGCACACAACACGATTCTGTTTGTGGACAATAACAACGACACACAGGCAGCACGCGCATTTGTTTATTATAAACATTTCTTTGCTGTGTTTTCACGAGCTAAGTTAGCTTAGCTAGCCTTCAAGCTAACGTCAGTTTCTGCATAACATCTGCGCAGTTTGACAGGTTTGGAGTTAGTTTGGGAGTCTAGCAGGCGAGTCGCTGTCTCCTCCTGGTTTATAACTTAGTAATAACTCCCCTAACGATCTGATAAAGACATATGCGGCTTGTTGGAAGCTTAATAACCAGAGTCAATGTGGTGCTAGCTTCTGTTTCACTGCCCTCTTCATTGTGGTTTTTAGGGTTCGTGTTGCTAAAAGTTTCATTCATGCTCTCCTGTGTGTTTTGCTGTGTTGTTGACAGCAGGAAGTTGTCTGCTGCTGAACTTCTGGGTCTGTGTTTGGGGGATTTATTCTGTATGTGCCGCTGGGAGCAGCAGCAGCAGCATGGCAGATGACAAGGACGTGTTGAGAGACGTTTGGTTCGGCCGGATCCCGACCTGCTTCACCCTGAACCAGGATGAGGTCACTGAGAGAGAGGCCGAGCCCTACTATGTAAGTCTTACTGTCCGTCTTCACATGGCTCTAACACCTGAGGCCAGACCTGACTGTTGCTTTTACCCGCCATCAGTGCTGAGACACTCACCTCCATGCTTCCTGGATCTGAGCCCACAGCTCTGTGTCTAACAGGAGTGTGTGTGAATGAATACAGAGACACAAAAAGCTGTATCCTGTGTATTTCATCAGCAGGGTGTACATTGTAAACCTAAATTTGCTCACTTAACTTAAATGTTTTTTGGAGACAGCTTACACTCAAAACCTTTAGCTTAGTACAAGACAGTAACACAAAAGTTTTGGGCACACCAGACAAAAAATAAAAATGTGCCACATGATCCTTGTCTGGCAGGAATTTATCATTTAATAAATAAAGTTCTGTCGGGCTCACAAGGGATGAGTTTTTGTGTCAAGTGAACATAAGGTTTTTATGTCATTTTGACAATCAGAGGCATTTGTGTAAACTTGACATTAAAATATTGTGTCATGGATGGACTGGGCCTCACAGTGTATGTGAGTGATTAATAGTAGCGGTGTAATTAGCCATTCATTTATCACATCATTGCTGTCCTCTGTGCTCTCTGTCAGTCTGGTAGCTGCTCTTATTGAACAGTGGTCAGAGGAGAAAGGAGCTTTTCACTCACAGCGTGCTGCTTCAGCACAAACAACGCCACACAGTACTCCCTTGTACTTAAAATCTGAAAACATGCCTGCACATTCATTATTGATGAAAAGAAGAGCTGTTGTCTTTAGCGTGGTTCATTGTAGTGTATCACAGGGTGTTAAAAGCACACTGCAGCTAATGTGCACCTTCAAATCAAAAATAAGTGTCTGAGATTTACTGGCAAAAAAATAAATGGCTTTTTTGCATCACATTTACATCAGTTTCAGTACATTTCATTGAATTCAAACTTAAGGATGAGACCAGAGCAAGATTTGAACCAAAATTATATTCATATAATGATCAACTGTTCAAGCCAGAAAACAACTCGAGATGGCTTGATCTCAGAATTCTGCTGTAGTATTTGTTTTTAGATGTACTTGAGGATCAAACATAAAAGCACATTTGAAGGTTTTGTAAACCTGGTGGATTCTCAATCATTGTGATCAACTTAAACGTCCTCCTCAGACTCCTCACTTGCTTCACCCTCAGTCACCCTCTTCTTTGCAGACCAGTGGTAAGTGATAGTTAAGTGGATCAGCTCATGTCCTATATGATAAACAGTGTCACGTAACTAGGAGTGCTTGAAATGGTCAGTTTTGCTACAGACGCGTTTAAGTACACATCACAGTTTGTGCGCATCTGTGTGTGTTTCTGTGACGGCCCTGCTGCTCAGACAGACAGACAGACAGACAGACAGAGGAGCGACAGAGCAATGTGCCTGTAGTTTATGACACCAAAGTCAGGTTGGGATTCTCAGCATAGTTTTTTCTTACATGACTATTTTGGTACAAACATTCCCTCGCCAGTATGTTGGATAGCCCTTTGAGATTTACTCACCAAACAAAAAAATCTACCTACATTTGACACTTGGTGGGTGTTAATATCAGACCCTGTGTAAAATTCACATCAGAATCTGTGTATGTGGAGACTGGAAAACTGAAGACCCCACAGAGCAGGTTGAAGAAAGCCTCAGCATTATTCTAATTTTTCAGTAAACACATAGCACAGCCACTTTAACTACAAACACTCTGCTTGCAGCTCTTCACCACACTGATGTAGTCAGCCTGTTACTGATGGTGTAGAAATGATCTAATTTTTTATATAATAATTAATAACATGTCTCTTCGTGTCTCCCGTCGGCTCTCTCAGCTGCTGTTACCCAGGGTGAGCTACCTGACTCTGGTCACAGACAAAGTGAAGAAACACTTCCATAAAGTCATGAGGGCCGAGGACGTGGAGGAGATGTGGTTCGAGTACGAAGGGACGCCACTGAAATGGTAAGAGAGCGGTCGCTTAGATAGTTTCTCTCAGGGGAAACAAAGATGGTGGATTTTTGAATGTGTTACCTTGTGTCCCTGGTTGTTCGTTATTGCAGCCTGTAAGCCAAATGTATGTTAGTGTAAAGTTCGTTCAGAGGAAACTTTGTGAATTGAGACTTGAATCCTGATAGAAAGAAAATGACGTGCTTTTCAGTCTGAAGATGACAGCTGATGATGTAAATCAGATTGTTGCTTAAATAATGAGGCGATTGAACGTGTATCAATACCTGTTTGTTTTCCCAGAAGACAAGCTGTCTTTTAAACATCATATCAAGTGTTCTTGGTTTCTATCAGAGAAACAAATGCTGTGTCTCTTTTGGCGCGAATGAAAAACTGGTTGATTCTGGTGTCATTTTATATCTGCATGCAAATTCATACTGCCTGAAAATTCAGTGAACCGTGCTGCGCTGTGATTTGTCTCTGACTCAGGTTTCCACACATCCTGACAGTTAGTATGAGAAAGTTGGTTTGTCTTCTCTATACAGCTGTAGAACAGAACTCTGGTACACTTTTCTTTATGAGGCCATCGAACATGAACTGCCTCCTTATTTATGTTCTCTACTGACTGTAAAACTGTCAGTAGCTGCAGCCTTTGCTCACGTAGACAGCTTATGTACGTCACTCCCTAAATCTGCACTGTCTTTGGTGAAAGTGCTTTTAAAGTTTTGCTCCCTCGTCTTGATTTCAGCTACAGAGTCTCCTTAAAGTAGATTCTGTTATAAACATGGGAGATTTTACAACAGGATTAAAGACCTTTTGACCACTGACTGCGCATGAATGGTTACTGAATGCTGCTAATTGTAATTGTGGTAAACTGGCTGTTGGGTTTAAGTCTGTTGTTTGTTTCTTATGGGTGAGTTGTAATGCTGTTGGTTTAATCTTGTTACTGTGTGTTTTTAATCTGTTTATTCTTTTATGTGAAATTCTTTATGCTGCCTTCTCGGCCAGGACTCCCTTGAAAAAGAGATTTTGAATCTCACTGGTACCATTCCTGGTTAAAAAAAAGGTTAAATAAAAAGAGCAGTTTATTGTATTTATATATCAGAATCTCATTATTTTCTTATTATTCATACCAGAGGTGTAAGGTAGTTTCAATGGAGCCAGGTGCATGCTATTTTGACAGACCCTAGCGCACACTGTCATGCACATGTCATTTCGTCACATGATCAGAGACTCTACGCTGGATAACATCAACATATATATTACCAAGCAATTATGATTGCATATCTTTATTTGACAAAAACACCAAAGAAAAAAAGAAATTATGAATTTAATTTAACAATTTTAATGGGTGATTTATAATGATAGAATAAGCATATAATTTTGTTACAGATGACTGTTGACTATTTTACAAAAAAGAGAAAATAATCATGGCAGAGATGTGTTTGTCTTTTTCAGCTGCATTATATCAAATGGCTGTTTTTAAAGGGGAACTAATGTTTTTTCAACCTGGGCCCTATTTTCCGATCTCCTTTTGTCTAAATGAGTGATAGGATGTTCAATATGTGACATGTCTCCAGTATGAAGCTAGGGCTGACCTGCCTGCAGCCCGTGAGCGTGCGCTATATTAAATAATAGGGCGCTCAGACAGCGTCAAACAACGTCAAAATACGTCCACTAAAAGTGCATTTTTTTCACACAGATAGGCTCGGATTGTTAGTATAATTATCTGACAACATAACGGAAAGGAGAAATGAACGTCTGTGTTTACCTTTAGCTGGATTCAGACATGTTCCTCTGCCTGTTGCTGCTCCCTCTCTCTCCTCGTCCGCTCTTCAGTTTCAATGAGCTCTGCGTCCGTGTACTCCATGTTCAAATAAATACGGGAGTAGTCAAAATGCACTTTTAGTGGACGTATTTTGACGTTGTTTGACGCTGTCTGAGTGCCCTATTATTTAATATAGCTCACGCTCAGGGGCTGCAGGCAGGTCAGCCCTAGCTTCATACTGGAGACATGTCACATATTGAACATCCTATCACTCATTTAGACAAAAGGAGATCTGAAAATAGGGCCCAGGTTGAAAAAAACATTAGCTCCCCTTTAATTTCTGAGAGTTCTTATTTGAACACAGGCAGATTTTGAAGGTGGCCATCACTTAAAAGGACCCATACTCCCCTTAACACATGGTTGGAGGGCCTGCTCTCTTTATGGGCCCCCTCACCTCATGGGCCCCAGTGCAGCAGCACTGCCTGCGCTGTCTATGTTTACAGCTTTGATACATACACAGTTTTATTTTTGCTGATTGTAGAACTTGTAGACATTTCCTCAAATAAAATACCTGTGGGTTTATCCAACTATCTGCTTTAAAATCTGCATAGGAAAATGGCTTGTTAAAAATAAGTGATCCCCGAACTATTACAATCTGTTTTGTGGGATGTTTAGTCTCCTCCTCGTTTGTGTACCTTGTTCTACTGCCTCAAGTAAACATCCACATTCTCCTGCAAATGTCACAGTCAGATCCATAGCAGTGTGTTCACACCACCTCCAGCTCCGAGGCCACTCAGAAGTCTCAGCTGGTCTGGACCATGAGCACCTACTTAGTTTATTATCTGCACGTCTGTTGAGATCAGCATCACATTAAGTTCACAGACTGCAGGCACAAAGTTCAGCCACAAGGTGTCAGTACTGCAGCACAGATGATGAGCCTGGTTGACAGCGTCAGCAAATCTCCAGTAATATGGGTAAAATACTTTTTAATGAATAAGTTACAGATATCACTTCTGATATCCTTTTAATTGTTTGTTATCATGTGTAAATATCAGTAATGTTTGCTGGTTTCAGCCTCTTAAATGTGACGTGCTGCTGTGAAATTTCTTTATTAACGGGATAAACCCCTTGAGATGCAACATCTCATTTGCTGCTTTTCTTGACTCATTGGAAATTGTAGATTCTTTGTAAACATGTAATGGGAGTTTGTCCTCAGTTTTGACATTCTGTAAATAACCGATTAGGTACAAACTGTGTGGTGGAATTTAGGGGAACTCGAACTAAATGACTAACAGTTAGTGAGTGTGATTGACCATGAAAATATCTTAAATACACTCATTTGATCTGACGCTGCGATAAGGAAAGCATCTCGTCCCTGTTGACAGAAACACAGGAAATGACAAATAGAAATGCTTGAGTGAAATGTAAACTGTCTCCTGAAGTTTAAACTTCCAGAGAAAAGCAAACGCAACAACATCGGAAGACGACAAAAAACTGACACCAATTCTACTTGTCCCCTTGAATCTCTCAATAAGTCACATTAAGCTCAGCAGTCATTTTAGTACATTTGCTAATGACGGTTTGTTGGTCAGGTCAAACACTGAGTGATACGTTTGAGGTTTCCTAAATGGACGCACAGTGTTGAGGTTTGGGCAGATAAAACTATGTGATACTGGTGATTAGTTCAAAGACTTTCCCAAGGAATAATGGGAGTGTCTCGGTCTGGGGAACTGAACTCATTCTCGTCTGTGATGTTGAGTCAAGGTTTTCACGGGTAACGTTATTTCCTGTTTGTGTTTCCCGGTTCCAGGCACTATCCAATTGGAGTTCTGTTTGACTTCCACGCGTCCAACACTGTCTTACCCTGGAGCATCACTGTGCACTTTAAGGTGAGAGTCAACCACAGAGTGTGTGTCCATGCACAGTGTCCACAATACTGTGTCTCTGTATATTCTATCTGTATATCGAATGCAGTATAGACAATATGGAATATACAGTTGGCATTTTCATTGACCTGAAAAAAAGCATTCGACACAACTGAGCATAGACTTTTAATGAACAAGTTAGAAAAATATGGAATAAGAGGGATAGCACATAAATGGATCAATAACTACCTTGAAAATAGACATCAATATGTTCAAATTCACAATAACAAGTCTGACCTGCTGCAGGTTGTATGTGGGGTTCCACAAGGATCGGTACTGGGTCCAAAATTATTCATATTGTACATAAATGATATTTGTAATGTGTCCAAATTGTTAAATTTTGTCGTGTTTGCAGACAATACTAACTTGTTTTGTTCTGGTAAAAACCTTGAATGGCTGCTGGATACAGTGGAAACGGAATTAGATATTTTAAAACATTGGTTCAGTGTCAATAAATTGTCATTGAATGTAAATAAAACCAAATATGTAATCTTTGGAAATCGTAAAGTCAATAAAAAGGTTCAAATCATGATAGATAAAATTGAAATAGAAAGAGTTTACGAGAATAAATTTGTGGGAGTTGTCATTGACCATAAATTATGTTGGAAACCGCATATAGATTATATTAAAAAGAAAATATCAAAGTCTTTCGCAATCTTGTATAAAGCAAAAGAAATTCTTAATACAAATTCATTACAAACATTGTATTATTCCTTCATACTACCATACATTACTTACTGTGTGGAGGTTTGGGGGAAATCATACAAAACAATCACTATTCCAATTCTTTTGCTTCAGAAAAGAGCGACCAGAGTTATAAACAGAGCTGATTATCGGGAACCAATAAACAAATTATTTATACATTGTCACATGCTCAAATTCAGTGAACTTGTAGATTTCAAAATATCACTGTTGATGTTCAAGGCATATAATAATCTGCTGCCACACTGTATCCAGAAGTTGTTTCAGAAAAGACAAAGTGTGTATGAACTGAGAGGAAGCTGCATGTTCACAAAAACAAAGAACAGAACGAATGTCAAACCAAGATGTCTTTCAGTTTATGGGGTTAATCTGTGGAATGCCTTGGAAATGTAAATTAAAGAGTGAAGTAATATTTAAAAAAATATTGAAGAATCGTTTGCTCATCAAGTAAATATAATGTGTGAGTGTATTTGTAAGTGTCTGAGTTTGAATTGATAATAGGTCCATGTAAAAGTATATTTAATGTTTTCTTTTTTGGCTCTACTGCTCTGTATACAGTTATGTAGGAGCTGACAGAAACTGATTATAAAAGGGTAGGCGTAATAAGCTAAGCTTCAGCCTACACCTTTTCGGTCTCGTTTTATTTGTTTGTTTGTATTTTGATGTAGTGCTATATTAGCTTTGACTTCAGGTTTATTTGTTGTTTTCTTTTCTTCTTTGTTGTATTTGAGTCCATATTTTGAAAATGACCGAAATAAAATAAACTAAACTAAACTACAGTTTGTGTTCAACTGTAGTCGTAAATTTGAGGGCAAATTCAGAGCGGATGAGTTGCTGCACACAGTTCTCAATATGGAAGTGGCTGAGCAGGTGGCCGGCAGTTTGCTGCA
>NC_065511.1:43616635-43632075 GCF_006386435.1 Epinephelus moara
TATCCGCTGTGAGGGTCATAAGGACAGAGGGATGTCGTATGCTGTAAAGCCCTGTGAGGCAAATTGTGATTTGTGATATTGGGCTTTATAAATAAAATTGATTGATTGATTGATTGATAAACAACAGCAACAGTGCTGACAGCAACACGCACAGAATGTGAATGTGGCGCTGCTCTTTAAATGATAACTTTGCCCTGTGTCTGCTGCAGTAGATTCACATGTAGACAGTTTGATAACATGTTTGACAGCTTGTTGTGGAGCTCTTCTGCCCCTAGTGGTTAAAGATACGAGAATGCAGCTTTAAATAAAATGTTTTTCTTGTGCATGTGTCAGAACTTTCCAGAGCGCGACCTGCTCCACTGCCTGTCCAACTCTGTGATTGAAGCCCACTTCATGTCCAGCATCAAGGAGGCCGACGCCCTCAAGCACAAGAGCCAAGTCGTCAATGACATGCAGAAGAAAGAT
Source organism: Epinephelus moara (assembly GCF_006386435.1). Taxonomy (NCBI): domain Eukaryota; kingdom Metazoa; phylum Chordata; class Actinopteri; order Perciformes; family Serranidae; genus Epinephelus; species Epinephelus moara. Next base: position 43,617,101 of record NC_065511.1, read on the forward strand.
CATAAACAGCTGTGGATGGGCCTGCAGAACGGTGAGACACACACACACACACATTTCTATAAGCAGCTGTGAATTAGCATGCTCAAAGGTGAGGAGGGCACACACACACACACACACACACACACACACACACACACACTTTCAAAAGAGAAAGACCACAAGCAGCTGTTGGGGAAGTGACACACGTTCACTCATTAACACTCAGATGCACACACGTTGTCCTCCCTGCAACACACACACTTACACAGAGATTCACACATGCTTGCACACATGTGTGCACACACTTGTTGTATGTTACAGCACACACACACACAAATCTCCCTTTAGTCTGATAGCAGTCTTTGAAGCCTCCACTTTCAAAACGTCTCCCACCTAAACACCCACTAGCTTCCCTTTCCGTCGCCACCCGTCTGCTCAGGTTGATCTCCGATTGGCCGTTGGTTGTGATTGCGGCGGTTTGTGTAGGTGAAGCTTGGGTGGGGGAGCTGAAGCATTGGACGAAGCCTCTGATGTGGGAGCCGGCGCTGGGGGGGATGGGGGTTGGTGGGGGGGATTCTCAAGTTTGAGGTTTGAGCTCGTCTTTGAAGAACAAAACCAAAAGCGTGGTGTGAGATTCTTGGAATCGCTGCAGGTCGAGTTGATCAAACACAGCAACAATAAACATGTTGGTCACCAGTGATGTTGCGTCTCTCTCAGCCGGTCACTTATAAATATGTCACCTTATTTTAATCTAGACTTGTCTTGCCTCTCCTCCTTCTGAACTCGTCATCATTAGCACACAGTAACTCTTTTTTCTGTTGAGTTAGGTTGCAACAAACAATTAGTTTCATTTCAATTAATCTATCAATCACTTTTTTGATTAATCAATCAGTCATTAAGTCAATGAATTGTTAGAATTGTAAAAAAAAAAAAGCCATGGTAATTCCTTCAAATGTCTTTTTTATCCTCCAAAATAAGAAGCAAAAATGTGTTCAATGTAAAATACTCTAAAACTTAAAAAGCTTAAACCTGCAAATATTTCAGATTTTAGTTTGATCAAACAACTTTAACAAATTTCAAAAGTGTGCAGATGTTTTTTTTACAATGGACAAAATTGATAAACTAAACTGATAAAGATCAACAAAGATCAATACAAGTTAAATATGTTTTATCCACTGTAGAATGAACGAGCCATGTGACAGGTTTTAACTGTAATGTTAACTCCCACATGAGTGAAAGTTGGCCTTAACGTATATTTGAATGTGCTGTCAGTATATTGTTTCTGTCTGTAGTGAAACACTGAAATTGTTCCTGTGCTGCTCTGAAGGAGCCTCTCATCTTCATAGTGTCAGAAGTATCTATAATTTTACAACCTCTATAAATAATAAACTGTTAATCCTCTAATAGTGATCACAGCCGACTCACTAATAAAAGCAGAAAACAATGTACAATAACTTTTAACATAAATGATATTCTGACTCACTGGTCCCTTCATTTACATTTTGATAATTTCTCTTGAAGTTAAGCTGCTGTTTGTGAAACACTCAGCGTTCCCACAGTCATGGAAAATCTAAAAAAGTCACAGAACTTCATATCACATTTTTCAGGTCTGGAAAAGTCATGGGATTTTCTTTTGTAATGAAATTGTTACAGTAATCCTCTGTGGTTAACCTCCCACGTCATGCAACATAACGGCAAATTTATTTTCTGTGGCTGTCGACTAGGGTAGCAAATTGGAAGCACTTTCCTTCATAGATTATTGGTCAACTTAACAATCGAGTAATCGATTAATCATGATTTAAAAAAACATAAAACTTTGCTCATACCAAACAATACCAGATGTGTTTTTTCCTCAATCACAGCTCACAGCAGCATATTACATACACTGTGGCAGCACTGCGTGGCCTATCGAGTGATCAATTAAATTTCACGTTTGCTACTGTTGACGCAACGTAGCTCATATAAGCGTTGGTGTGTGACAATTTTTTGTTCATCATCACATATTTTTCTTCATTTTGTCCCTGCATGCCAACACCATGAAATTATGTTTGACTAAAGTTTGAATCTGGTATGTTTGAAAAATGCCCGGCAAGTGGGTCCAAATATATTATGGTTACTTGAAAAACCTTCAGCACAAACTGAGGATATTTCAGAACACATTTGCAAAGATTTGTTTTTAAAAACAGACATTCAAATTACAGTGCAGGTGCTGCTCCAAATGTGTTTCCGTTTGTGCATGTGAAAATAATATTTTAATAAGAAAAAGTAAAAGTACAAATATCCAGAAACAATAGGAAAGACGCAAAGAACAAAAACCAAAACCTAAAAAATAGCTATAAGGATACTATTACTTAAATATATTTACAGAGAGGATGAACTGAAATTAAACTTTAGGGACATTTGGACATAAAGGTTAAAGTAAAAGTTGGTCCAGGAAGAGTCACATCCCTGTGGTTGGTTCAATCCAAAGAAGGCAGACTGTTAACAAAGGGACCCCAAATTTTCTGAAAGTTTGAAGGTTTTTTTTCTGACATTACATAATATTTTTTCAGGTGTGCAGTAAGTTCATTAATTCAGTGCAGCTTTTGATTTCCAGTTATTAGTAAGCATTTTTCACTGCAGTGTGTGCAAGTATTTCACAACAAAATTAACAGGAAAGTAAAGTAATGTTCAGAAAACTGGAGATAATTTGTTGCAGTATTCAAATGACATGTAAGAGTCAAAGTGTGCACGGAGCACTGAGGATGTTTTGAACAGATTTGCAGACAAACCCACAAAACTTCAGCTGCTTCTCTCTCTTCCACTTTCCCCTGAAACTCACAGAGAGCGATGACACATCTTTATACTAGAGAGGAACAAAATACATGAATGTAGGAGACAGATTAAAAGATGCTGCAGTGAAAAGTTCAGGGTGCGGTTCACGCTGTTTGAAACAGTTTGTAACTCCATTAAACACAGAAACAGATAAGACTTGTGAACTAATCCAAACAGAAGGAGGCTGTTACACATGAAAGTGAGAGATGAAACTTTTTCTAAACCAAAACTCTCACGCCCAAAAGAGACCAGAAACAGAGAGAGAGAAACAGGGATGGCTCGTACTTTCATCCAGGAGAGAAAACAGAAGGTTGGTGTGAAAGCGAGAGGTGAGAGGAGATGGAGGGTTTGAAACCAGAGCGTGCAGGGAGGACTCGTTTTAGATGATGAAATGCCATCCTCCAACCAGAGCACCAAAGCTAAAGCTCCTCGACCCGACCTGCTGAATTGTGCCTGATAGAAGACGCTCAGTTTCCATCAGCCTTCTCAGAGGTTCTTCTCCACGACTGACTCTGACCTCTGCTCTCTGTGTGAAGGGGCGGAGGTGAACAGAAGCTGGTGTTCATTCAGGTTAAAGAACAATTTGAGTCTCTTGCACATTTTACACTGTACACATCATTTCACCTGGCATCATTCTTTGTAACATATCACACTGTGAGTTTTTTAATGGCATTACTGTCATCCTCCAAGACAACCAGACCTGCAGCCAACAATATTTAACTTTGAAGCTACAGAGTCTGTTGCACTATGAAGCTTTTTTAGTGGAATCTGAAAATGTTTCTACAGCTTGGCGATTCTGTTGTCTCAGTTTTAATAACAATATAGAGAAATTTAAATACTTTTAGAAAGATGGTTTTTCTACCAACCCCTCTGCTTCAAATGTTAAACACAATTAGTCATTGAGTTTAAAATTTGCAGTTTTGATTTGGTCATAAAATGTCTGATCAAACAACAAGACAAGAAGTCTTTCAGCTCTGGACAGGTTTTCTGTTTCCTGCTGCCTGTGCAGGTGCACCTTCAGGTTAGGTCACATTTTTGTGTGCTGCAGTTTGTCAGAATGACAAAAGACATGATGATAAGTTAGATCGTAATAGTGATCATCACAGAGAAGTGAAAGCACATCAGCTTTGTTTCGGTTATGTGGAAACAACAGTAAGAGAAGATGAGAGAGACGAGCAGTCTTCATCTTATCATCCTTTTTTTTTTTTTTTTTTTTGAGTATTTTGCAAAAGGAAGCTAATGCTAACATCAGTGCTAACTAGGGCTGCAACTAACGATTATTTTCATTGTCGACTAATCTGTCGATTATTTCTTCGATTAGTCGACTAATCATTTTATCGAAAAATGTGTTGAAACGTTGAAAAATGTCGGTCTGTTTCTCCCAAACCCCAAAATGATGTCATCTAATGTCTTGTTTCGTACTTACGCCAAAGGGGTTTAGTTCACCGTCATGGGAGAGTGTGTAAAGCTGCCAATAATTGAATGTAACAAGCTGCAATAAGAGTATTTTGGGTACTTTTACAGTACTTTTCTATGAAAAATGACTCAAACCAACTAAAATATTCACTGATTATTTTAATAGTCGATTAGTCATCGATTAGTCAACTAATCGTTGCAGCCCTAGTGCTAACTTGGTTCGTAGTGAAGAACAACTGATAGTAACACATACATACACTGAGGACCTTGTAGTCGTGTGGCTTTACTCACTTTCTTCTTGTTTGTGTTGACTCTGTTCAGCACTGACGTTAAGTCGTAGAGCTGCAGGTTCCCACAGACAGCGACAATTTGATTGCACTTTGTTTCTGATTCTCGCTGATGTCAGGAGAATGTTAATCTCTATAAACAGATATCTGCATATGAATGTAGAATCTGTAGGGAACAGTACAAGATTTTGGTACCTGAAGTGTTCTGGTGTCTGCCTGTAGTCTGAGTAGGGTTGACCAATCATGTTTGAGCGAGCTTTGGTTGCCTGATGTAAACAGTCCGTGTGGAGAGCAAAGTAAGTGAAACACATGGCCAAAGTGCAACGTCAACCCCATCAGCTGTCACCTGGCGACAATTAAGCTTTCTATTAGTTTCTAAAATAAAATTTTTTCCCTCCTCTCATGTGCAGATTTCACGTCATTAGCTAAAATGTTGTCTGGACCTGTCTCAAGTTGCTGATCGAACTGTAAGTGAGCAGCACATGGAAGAGGAAGTGTTGGCCCTGATATCTGCTGACTACACAGTCTCTCCCAAAATCTGTGCTTTGACATGGACATGAAAAACCTGTTTATGATCAGGTTTTTGGAGTATCCAGTTTGTGTGTTTGAGCACGTAAACACCATTTTCTGTGCAACATGCTAGCTGGAGTACTCTGAAAGTAACCAGGATGTATATGGGAATATGAATAACCTGGTTTCTCAGAGCTCATGTAAACACCGTATCCCAAATATGATCATAACCAGGATAAGCCTAATAAAGTGGTTATTCATGTCCATGTAACTGCACTCAATATTAGGCGGGTCTAGAGAAAATCTCAACCAGATCTCAACGCTGGTCGGCTTTCATGACACAGCATCAAGCAAATTTTTTGCTCAAGTAGTGCACAAGAGTATTTGCGTCTTCACATTGGCTTTGTATGTAATCGCACTGCACAGGAAAGTGTTGCTTTGCGTTTGGTCTAAACACAACTTAAAAGGAACAGAAGTATTATTTGTTTTGCACTTACAGCCCTCACTTGCTGGAGAGAGATGACTTTTAATCAAATCATGTCTCATTATCTGTTGAGCTGAGCTGTGTGTACTTGGAGACTTTACAGTTGCTGATCTGTGTGTATTTGTGTTGTTACAGATAAATTTGACCAGTTCTGGGCCATGAACAGGAAGCTGATGGAATATCCCACTGAGGAGGGAGGCTTCAGATACATCCCCTTCAGGATATACCAGGTAACACCAACAGAACTTTAAAACAACAGTTTACCTTCTACAGTGAACTTAGAACTTAATTTTTAGTTCAGCCATTAAATTTGGAGTCTCTGGAGTTTGGAGACTTGAGCTGAAGTTTGCCAGTCAGTCCAGCAGATGTAGCCAGAGGGCTGTGTATTAAAACCTCTGCGTTGTGTGACGCTGCTTCAGCAGGGAAATCACCTCCAACCAGACACTGGCTGGTTTTGTCTCATAAGTTACTGCTCTGTGCAGATAACAGTCTACATGAAATACACAGCTGGAAGGTAAAAAGTGATGAAAAGGACTCTTTCTTTTCTTGTTTTAAAGCTTCTGTATGTGACAGTCAGAGCATTAATACAGCAGCAAACCCCTGTTTGGTTTGATACCCAGTCTGCATGTCCAAGTGTCCGTGGGAAAGATACTGAACCCCAGATTGCTCCTGATGGCTGCGTGTAAATGTGTGTGGGTGTTTAATTTGTATTCCAGCGCCGGCCACCGCTGTGTGAATGTGTGTGTGTGAACGGGTTAAAGTGCTCTGAGTGGTTGAGGAATGGAAAGGCACAGTTGCAGGTCTGTTATCATTTATCTGCTTTGTAAAGATATGGTGGAGTAACAGCGTTCTGAGCAGAGTAATTTAATCTGAACTTCTCTGTGGTTTGTTGTGCATGTTAGTGCACATGTGTATCCCACCAGCTAGCTCATTATTCCTGCTTTGCATTGCACTTATACTGTGGTTAGTGCTGATATTGGCATGGTGGCGTTGTGGAAGCGTAGCACCCACCCATTGGTACCCCCCGTTTAGCACTAGCTAAACTACTTTTTCATTGAGTTAGCGTTTTCTTAAATCTCTTGCGGTGGGTTGCATGCATAACACGTTGTCAAAACACCACACCTGTGCCATGCATGATCCCATCATTCAGCGATTGTACCATTTATACAGAACAATGATGCGGCATAACGGCACAACAGGCAGTGTACAGGGGCTACTGAAAAAAAATGTATAGGTGTGCCCATTTGCACATTGGGAAATATTTTATTTTAAATGAGGAAACTGAGGAACCGTTTATTGTCAAAGACTTCATATCATTTTATATTAAATGAAAGAAGGTTGTCTTTAACGATTTAGCACAGTTTATGGAGTTAGCACCATTAGCTCCTAGCTGCAGGCTCAGACACCTTCATGCTGAGAATCACGTAGAGCCCCTTTAATGTGCCAGGTCATCATACCTGTCAAGTTCATGATGGGTAAACGTGCCTCTCCCTGCCGCCCACTCACACCTGTAGACAAAATATCAGTAAAAAACCATTTCATCACTTGTCAGTTTTCCATGTTGTGCAACTGTGGAGTTTGTGACCTTCTCTTGACATATTCATCACTCTAATAAACAATAATAGTCTCTCATATCTGAGTTCATAGTGCAGAAAAACAACCCACAGAATGTTTATGCCAAAATTCCTGCCTTGAAACTTCATGACTCAGTGTCTGAGACCCAGTTTGGTTCTTGTCTGTATTTTTAGTTCCATAGATTAACCAAGATTGATAGCCTGCTCAAATCTGCTTTCAATTTTCACCACGTTTAAGAGAAACATTCACATGTTGCTCGTAAGTTCACTGTTTTACAGTTTTTTAAGATTTTAAATTCTCTTAGAAAATAAAGGTCAAAAAACAAAACGCTGTCTGTCAGAGGTGTGTGGGACCGTCGCTTTGCTTTGGTGCTTTCTGGAGGTTATTCATGGGTTCCTGTACATTTGATATCTGTGACTCTCTCCAGTTTGTGTGTAATCCCGCTGAACCGAGATGAGCCGGTGGGCGAGCCTCAGGGTTCAGTCAGGGATGAGGAGGCGTAGGCAGACAAGCGGCCTCAGGTCGGGTGTTTCCGTCAAGCCTCCGCAGCTTTATCCTGACTCAGGTGAAAATTCCCTTTGGAGGACAAAAAAAGAAAGAAGAGGGGATGAATAAGCGACTGATTCTCGCCTGGAAAACATTAGCACACTGCGAGCCAGACAGTGGGGGAAAAGTGCCATGCTTTGAGTCAAGTGATGGGGGGTTTCTATGCAGATCAGGAAAGGCTGGAAAAGTGCACAGAATTATTTTGAGAACTTTCAGCATTTGGAACGATTCAGGAATGGCACAGAACGACTGACTAAGTTATTTTCTTCCAGTAACACTTGGCTTTGTGGAGAAATAATCAGAAGCAACAGTTTAATTAAACGTAATTTAAAGTCATTTGAATCCAACTGGACACTGAAGAGTCTCGTCCAATCCAGTTAAGGAATGAAGATTTGGAAAACATCTGGATCTTTGCAACAAAAACATGTTGACAGTCTGCTTTGAGTCTAGTGGCTGAATGTTGCGTGCATTTAGCCTTGATCTCAAATCACAGCAAACAGAAAAGCCTCACTGTCACTGAGTCCTGTGAAGGAATTACAATGTTCAGGGCCTGTCAGGACACGTTTGGCAAAATAAGAAAATGGAGCAGAAATAAATCTGGCTCCAAATGACAGAGAGGAGTTTCATATTGTGAAACAGAAAGATGTGTACATGTTAAGAACAGAGCAGGACTGCAGCGTAATGGTTAGTTGCAAGAGTGAACTTTCCTACCAAGCATATTTTTCCGTCATCGTATCTGCTGTGACTGCTGGTAATTTCCCACTCTGATGATTTATTATTGAGCGTGTCAAGCTTCTAATGAGACCTGCTGGGCTCCACATATGGCTGCATTTACATTTTGCACAACAGCGAGGGCGGGACAGTGGCTGTCAATCACTGTCAACACCGACTGTTTTGCGTGAAATTCAAAAAGGTCATTAATGCTTTTGTTTTTACTTTCACATCTTCAGCATGTAAATAAACCGTTTTACACTTGGACAAGAACATTCTTGTGTTTGGTTATAAAACACGAGTCTTTAAAGTGGCGGACTGAAACATGCAGTCTCACCGACACGGCCCGCCCTCTCAGACATGCACTTGTTGCAGCTGTAAAACCATGTAACTGCTGGCGGGTAGAAGAAACCCAGACCGTTCCAGTTTTGGGTGTTTTTCATGGCTGAATTGAAAGTTTCCACGGCCATTTATGAGCCCAGTTGGTTTCATGACAATTGCAGCATCAAAGCCCGTTACAACCTCACTGTGAGATTTCCAAACATATTGGAGAAAATAAGCATCATTGCTGAAGAGTCTGGATTGTTTTTGAGCTGGTGTGGTTTTCATCTTACAAACTGCTAAATATTTACAACAAAAGGAGGCCTGGAAAGAAAAAGAGTGGAAACTAAATCTGTTCAGTATGATCTTCAAATACTCGGAACAGCAGTTTTCTGTGGCAACGACTTTCACTGACTCTGTTTACATGCATATGAATATTCCACTATTATTCAGGATATGACAACTTTCTGAATTTAATACAGTCATGTAAACAGCATACTACATTTTTTCAGGTAGCATCTCTCTATTAAGACGTGGGATATGTCAGTATCATTCAGGGGAGCAGTCTTTGGACATGTCTGAGGTTTTTGTCTGTTTACAGTCGGCTCTGTGCTGTAGCTTGCAGGGCTGGAGTAGAGATGCATGTCCAAAAGAAAAGCCCACATTTCTGGTCAGAAGGAGAAACACATCTACTTTTAAACATTATGAAAGACTTGGATATCAACAGGTTTTTAAGATATGCACAAATATCATCACTACGACATTGTCAAGACGGTTTTTGAAGGAATGAAAGAGAGAGTTCACACAGTCCAATGAGTCGACCACCGATGGAAAACTTTGATTAACAGAGTTAATCAGAGTGTGCACAGCTGCATGTAAATGGGAATATTAGTGAAATATTGTCTCTTTCACAATAAGGTGCAAACAATTGAATTTTTGTGCATGTAAATGTAGTCACTGTCACACGATCAATAATAGCCAATATTGGCTTCAGAATGAACGATCAGAATCAGCCAACATGCTTTTTCTTATTTTGCACAATGAATGAATATCACAGACACTGACTAACAGTCAGGATAAGAGTATGCATTAATAAGATGATGTTAATTCCACTACAGAGATTTGATGATCACTAAATTTAGGCAGGGGGAAAAAAGTGGATACATCAATATTGGTATCGCTTATCAGCCAAATAAGTTGTTATATATCAGCAAAAAATGCCAGCATCATGCATCCCTAGTTTTTCTGTATCCACTGTGATGGTTTGAGGACAGATGGATGTCGAATGCTGTAAAACCCTCTGAGGCAAACTGTGATTTGTGATATTAGGCTTTGTAGATAAAATTGAAATTATTATTGGTCCAGCCCTTTGAGGCTTTGCTTTGTGACTGGGCTGTAATGAACTTTGACTTGACCTGTCTGATCCTTAAAGCACCTCTGGTATGAAATTTTCATATAAACAAATAAATTTGCCTTGTCTTTGCCTTTGTTAGTACAGTCTTAATATCACTGATATCCATGATGAGGATGTAAAAAAGGATCCAGATGTGATAAACTGGATTTCTTCTTTCAATCAAAGAGTGATGTGTCACAAATAGAGCAAAGAACTTGAGTTTTCTGAATAGTTTAGGAACCCTACGGAGCTTATGTCGTTGCTCAGGAGAAAATCCAGGGTTTTGTTTGTCAGCGTTTTTGTGACAAGACAAAACACGACACAACAAAACCCAGTAAAGATGCTCAGCGTGGAGAAAAAGAAACGCTGAGAAGAAGGAGGCTGTTTGACACGCCACAGTCACTGTGGTGACTTAACGGAAGACTGTTACACAGAGGAAAGATCCCCCCCCTCCCACACAAACACACTCACACACGCACACACACACATGCTCCGAGTCCTTCAAAGCCAGATTGTGGTCTTTAGTGTAAATAACATGTGCTGTGTTTGATGCAGACAGAATTAATGACAACACTCAGTCCAAATAACAGAGGGCTCATTTCCGTCTGGCCTGGACTCCTCATGGAGACAAAGACACCTCATGGGCATGGACGACACATTTGTGTGTTTGTGTGTGTGTGTGTGTGTGTGTGTGTGTGTGTGTGTGTGTGTGTGTGTGTGTGCCTCATGTCTTGAAGGTTAAACATTATTTAACCCCCTCTCTTGGCCTGATTGAAATCCTCCATGTTAATTCTTATTTATATCATTGTAAGCTGTGAAGTGAAACTTTTTTCCTTTTAATTTTCTTTTAAATGTTGAATGTGTCAACATATATGTGAGACATTGTGAATAGTGTTTTTAATATTTCGGTAAAGGCAATAAATGAGCTTTTTTTGGTGTATTTTACTCCCTCTGTATGTCACCTTCCTTTGTTACTTTTAAATCCTTTTAACTTTTCTTTTCCTCCACATACCCGTGTGTGTGTGTGTGTGTGTGTGTGTGTGTGTGTGTGTGTGTGTGTGTGTGTGTGTGCGGCACACATTCATTCATCTTTGCAGGCTTCTGTTTGTGTGTCGCCTGTTTCATATATTTGCCATTTGAATTGCTTCCACTTGAGCCCTCTGCCTGTGTGTTTGTGCGCATCGGCCCGCCGCGCCCTTGCCTCCGTCTGGCGGCAGGACTTGTTTGGCTGCCAGTTGCATCTTCCTGCTCCAGCAGTGACGCCACTCAGTGATTCAAAGAGCCAGAGGGGGCCGAGCGTCTCGCTGCGCGGAAAGTGAAAATTACTATCCTTCTTTTAAAGACCGCTTACATTGTTGCTCTGCAGGTACACCTCTCTGTTCCCGCTCCGTGACTCAGCGCTTACTCACAAACCCCCGATGCAAGAGCAGGCAGTCCGCCTCCAGTCACCTCTGTGTTGTGGTGCTGCGGAAGCTGCCTGCTTCGAAGAATGCAGCTTTATTGCCTCCCAGATATCTTGTAATGGCTGACTGAGACGAGGGGGAGGTGGTGACTACACAGACAATTACAAAACATGGGAATGCTGGAAACAGTTCATGCCAAAGGCAACAGGTGATGTGCCTGTTGTGCTGAGGGAGAATGTGCTGCCGCCTTTACAGTAATGTCATCTGGTGGGACCATGACTGTCAGTGGAAAATCTTTCGGCTCAGTAATCAGTGTGCTGCTGCCAGGCAGCTACAAGGCTCACAGGCTTTAGATTTTATGTTGTGGTGTTGGCAAATGTTGCTGTTCTTTCAGATGGAGGTTTAATTCCATAATTAATTCCATGTCTGTGGTTTGTTGTGATATTGAATTTAAGAGTCAGTTTGCCCAAAGTACGAAAAAACATATTTTCTATCTTAGTTCTGGGGGAGCAAGTCATGCACATAGTTTTGGTTTTATTACGCCTCTGCACCGGAGATAGCCATGGCTGGAGGAATTATGTCTTCAGGTATGTCCGTCTCACTCTCATGAAAGCGATATCTCAAGAACGCCATGAGGGAATTTCTTCAAATTTGGCACAAACACTGGTCACCCCATCTCGCCCATGGCAATATTTAGAGTAACTCCTCTAGATGTTAACTTTCTTTTTGCTCACTGCTGGCCTGAAGGCTCGTCCTGTGTGATTATAAGGACTCTTCACCTCCAACATTTGGACATTGGGTTGAGGATGTTGTGTGTTATTTACAACTGGAGAAAATCAGTTTTATCAAAGGATCAACTGCACGCTTCTTTCCCACCTGCCAACCATTTTAAACCTTTGTGGCAAATATGGAAGCAGAAACATTTTTTAATGAAACACGCCATGCTCCCGTACTAACGTCACATAAGTTAATTAATTTGTCATAATTTTAAAATTCTGTCCTTTTGCCTCTCTTTTGGATTCTCTGTGACTGGTCTGGTTTTCTTTCTTTCTTTCTTTCTTTCTTTCTTCTTGTGTTGATGGGTGTGTGGGGTTGTTTTTCATCCTTATTGGATTGAATTACCTAACCCCCATGCTTAGTACTCTTAGTACTTAGTGCTCTGTATGTCTTTATTGATTTGCTGATAAAATTTTTAAAATTTAAAAAAAAATTTGAACAAGGTATTTGATGACATTTTATATCCTCAAGGTCAAAGACATGGATGGAAACTGTAACTGCAGTTTAACTGGTGCACAGACAGAGACAAACAACCACGAGGTGGTAATTCTAGTTAAATATAATCACTGATGTCATGTATTTCATAGAAACTATTTTCTTAGTAGAGATAGTGTTGAATGATGAAGTGGAGGCAGAAAGCTCAGAGACACAGACATCTGCAAACCTTGATAAAACCAAAACTCTCTGCGTGGCTAAAAACCAGTGTAGGTGCATAAATGACAAAACCTTCTTGAAGCATTCTCATAAAGTGTCTGGTGCCAAAAACATCAATGTGATGCTTAAAGTTTTGAAGAGCTCTCTAATAAAAATCCTTCAGCCAAGAGCTGAGAAATTCTGATTAACATCAAAATGCAGAGATGAATGAACAGATCGACCGAGCACGCAACACTTGAGCGATAAATAATTTAGGATTCGAGTCAGTGTCCCTCGATGGAGTTTCTCCTCTGCAGGTGTGCATTTCAGGTTCTGAGAAAATGAAGGCCACGAAAAATGAGGTTGGAATTTTAATTTACGAATGGATGGTCTCAGAGTTCAGTGGAAACGCTTTCTCTCACCCTTCTCCATTCACGTAAACTCATGTTGATTGACGGCGCCACCCCCCCATCCATTGTTTTACCATCAATTAGGCGGATTGAATCCCTTCCATCAATTAGGCGACGTCTTGAGTTCCGCTGCTCTTTTCACTCAGCGAGAGCGAGCCATCTCTTTTCGCCTGCGTCCTAATGACACCTCGCTCTCTTTGTGTGACCATGTGCTCCTGTGCCAGCTAAGGTGTCACGCCAGCTGAAAAGAAAGTGTCTTCATCCAAGCAATATCACGCTTCTCTCCCGAGGGATCAATGGCCCCTTCTTTGTATGGCGACCAGCTCAATTATTCATGGCTGGCTATTTAAAAATGCAATGAAGTAGCTGTCACTTAGCGCACTCTCTCTGCTCTGGCTCTTGCCGATGATCCCGCACGAAATGCCGTGCTTCCTGTCAGTGACTCAGTCTTTCTGTGTAACCTGAGCGCCAGCTTCGCGCCTCCACCGCCACCTTCCTCTTGCTGGTTCGCGCCTGGCTCTGTGGTGTGTAGTTACCGCTCGGTTACTCGATCTCTGTCCTCGCCGGTTTCCTTTTCACAGCTCCATGATTAGGCCCTATTGTGTGTCAGACTCCCCGTTTGACACCTCAGCTTGGATATCGTTCTGCACCACGTTCCTCTGTCAGAGGCCTCCGTTTCTCCCGTTAGAGCACGACATCAACTGAGCCCTCTAATACTGATCAGTATTGATCACAGACAAAGCCTCATAATTTAATAATCTTTGTCATATTGTGATATACACCAATATTGGAAATGTAATCTAATCAAGACTGCAATTGATTAATCAGATAATCTGATTAACGCCTTTAGTCATGTCTTTGAATTGCTCGTGTGTCTGATCAACAATTTATTCAGTTTGTAAAAATATATGAGAGACTGAGAAGCTGCAAATCCTCAAATGTTTGGCTTACTGATCGTTACATGTCCCAAATGTTCAGATTTTTAGATAGTTTCCTCACCGAATTACAAAGCCAAAAAGTCACAAGGACACATAGATCAACTGAATCAAGGTGCTTGATTAACCAAACAGCGTTTTAAGTCACTGCCTGACGGCAACTGCTGGTTCGTGTCCAGCACCTGGCGCCTTGTTGTCTCCTGCCCTGAGGACACGGGTCACCTGGTAACCAGAACCACTGAATTTTTTACTCCGCTCTGAAGTGATAATGTGACTCTTTATGTTTACAAAGAGCAAACCTGCTGACATGTAACTGTCAGATTCATGAACTGGATTTACATGAGCTTACAATGCCACATAAAGCATGGTGAATTAATAAATATCAGCAGTTTGGTAGCTCACACATTGGTCAAGATTATAGACACTCATAAGGTGTTTAGATTTTACTTCCAGGTACCGAAATTAACTTCATGACTCACTGGCCTAGGGGACTGTTGGATGAAAAATTCTACCTGCCAATTTTATACTGGCCAAAATCACACATACCTTAGTTTCAGCACATTTCATCTAAATAATAAGGTATTATGTTGAATACAAAGTTAAAGAAAAGGCAGGAGCAAAATCTGAAGTAAAAATATTTTGATATATCGATCGATTGTTAATCAGTTAAAGCCTGAAAACAATATTAAGTTTGAGTGATCTGCATGAAACTGGGTGAACATAATCTAGGGAGCAATATCTAAAGTTCCCTCTTGGCAAAAGTTGGAAAACTTACTAAAAC
>NC_065511.1:43632206-43653590 GCF_006386435.1 Epinephelus moara
TATGCTGTACATAATCACGGAAACTGTCAGTGTGTCATTCTGTCAGTCAGTCATTCTGTCTGTTCCACGTTTTTCTACTCACTGACGTGGTCAATCTATGTGAAACTGCACAGAGGCATTGAGGATTGGCATAGGTAGAAGGTGACAAAGCTACCAATGGCTATGGACTAGTACTCCAATAAAAAACAAAAAATACACAGAACACAGTGCGGAGAGAAAAAAGAGGTGGGAAAAATATATATTTATACACAAGTGAGGTATTAAATAATCAGACAGATCAGATGAAGTCTTGATCTCGAAATACGACTGAAGTAATAAATGTATTTAAGAATCAACATAAAAGTAAAGGTGAAGGTTTTTATCAGATTCTTTTTCATTTTAATCAACTAAAATCTCATCAGACCGCCCATCCTCCACCGCAGTCACCCTATTCTTTGTAGATCAGTGGCAGGTCATAATTTAGCAGATCAGCTGATGTCCCATACAGTAAACAGTGCTGTGAAACACAAGGCCCAGACACATCAAACTGAGAGAACTCACAGTGACTGAAAATATCTCTTTTTGTATGTAACTGCCTCAGAGAATAAACCAATCAATCCAACATACGATACCCTCTGTCCTTCCACTCTTGAGTCAAAGTCCATTACCAGCTCTGGACGTAGTTTACTAGATTTGTCTGCCGTCTGGCGGTAATTTCCCACCATGTTTCCCGCACCTCTCACACATGGAATGTTTTGGCTGCAGGGTTTCAGATCAGAGCTGAAGAGTCATGAGGATGTTTGCTGCATACGTCACTTTTGTTTAACGGTCCCATCATGACTTAGTCAGTTTACATTTTAGGCATTTAGCGGTCGCTCTTCCCCAGAGTGATTTGCATTGTGGTCAGCAGTAGGATAAGCTTTGGTTCCTAGATCGTTACCATGATAAGTAACTAATAGTGTGCAGGTCACAGGTCAGAGAAACATCATCATGACAGTATGCTTCTGACTGCAGAGGGTTCACATACAGTGTGGGGAAGAGATCAGAGCAGAGATGGAAGGATTGTTTTCAGAGAGGATGACATGATTTATATTTACTCAACATTTTCTTAACGAGAGGAACACTAGATAAATTAAACGCCGCTGTGCCTTTTTTTTTTTTTTTTTTTTTACAACTCATGTCCACTTTGTTGTGTTTTGTTTTCATTCTTCGGTCTCTATTCAGGTTTTTAGGGTTACCGTCACTCATTAGGCAGCAGAATGGCATGCTGATTCAGAAAACCCTTGACCATGAAAGCGTCCACTTTGCTGAAGTGTCCTTGAGCAACACTTGAACGTCTCCATGACCTCCAGCCTCTCTGTGGAGCAGTGAAAGAGAGAAGATGATTTCTCTGGCAGGAAAGAACCATAGATTGTATAAAATAATGGACGTATCCACGGTGACGTCACCCATTGGTTTGTGGACTCCTGTTTTGAAGCCTTGAGTTCAGCCACCATCTGTTTTTTGTTTGTTTGTTTTATGTTCCTTTTATTGAGGAGCCAGGAGTGACTGTATTTTAACAATAGGGTGGAGCTAACCCCAATGCTAGCTGCTAGCTTGGTTAGCGCCGTGCATTTACAGCTATGGTTACTGTGACGATAATGATGCTTATTTTTCTGAGCAAAAACAGGCTAAAACTATTAAAACAAAATATACATATCAAAAAAACATAGGATTCGTCAGAGAGTCTTTTATTACAACCAAATGCTTTTTCAGGTGACCAAAACATTACCATTAACTTTCATGAACTGAAGACGCACTGAAATAGCGACAGCTTCAGCTACGCCTTCTCTCTGTGAATCTGGGGTTACATCATGGTTATGTTACCTAACCAACGTTGTCGCTGTGGTGGCCACTCGTCAACAAATGGCATCCACCTGTCACCTAAAGTGACCACGTCCTTAATTATACATAACTTTAAAGCCCAGTTCAGAAAGATGATTCGCGATGAGATGAATGAGTTGACTAGAGATGATGCACCGTCTCATCGTGGTCACTTCCTGTGAACTGACAGCTTTTTACAATGTTACAGAACGGAGTGTTGACACTAGTTGTCTTTTTCAACTCATTTTGGTCTGAACTGGGCTTAAAGCCTCAGTAACATTTAAACAGGTGAGTTAAATAAGCTCCTGTACAGTCATAGGGCGGTTGTGGGGAAGGAATTTCCTCTGTGGAGATTAAGGATGGTTTGATATGTGCGGGATATGTGGTATTAACGCCTGAAGCTTTCAGTATTAATTTCTCCTCGATTGTTGTTCTTGTCCAACAGTGAGACGGTTGGTCTCTGTAGTATTTGTCCCACCCCCTTCTCCACTGTGATTGGACGGCTGGGTAAAAAGTGGCAGAAGCGTTTTACCCAAAGTTTAATATTTTTCAACTCTCTCTCAGTGCTCATCGCAGGACAGACATTCAGAGCCTCGTCACGTTGCTGCCATTTGTATCAGAGTGTAAATATGCAGCGCTCGCATGAAAAAAGAAAAATGAACATAGCTGTGGCAGTTGCCTGCTCTCCCCTGGGGTTGCAATATTGCTGGTATCGTGACAGCCTTGTACAGTTGTCATAAACAGGAAGATTAGCTCGTCTTTTGTAACATGTTTATTTCTGTTGTAAAAGTGTAGATTTGAACGTGGGGGTCTGCGGGGATTGACTCGCTGTAGGAGCCAGCCTCAAGTGGACATTAGAGGAACTACGTTTTTCGGCATTTCAGCGTTGGCTTCATTTTTCAGCCCTGGACGCTGCCGCTTGAGAAAAATACATACTGTCACATTGAATTTCACAGTTTACTCGTCTCCTCTCTCCATCTGAGAACGTCGAGGAGTGCCAGAGGTGTTTGTAGTGTAGGAGCTGACTTTTCTGCCAAGAACACACTCAAGCAGCAGTTAATGATTTCCAGACTAATTCTGATCAGTAAAACATGCTGTCACATGAAACATCTGTTGAAATGTTGCAGATTGCTAAATATCACATTCTGAGCAGTCGGGCTCATCAAAGCAGCTCATTCCCAGCTCAGCTCAGCAGACTGTACATTCACTGCGTTTGCATGCGTAGTTGAGTGGATTCATCTTAACCCTTTGAACTCTGTTCATCACCTTAAAATTTCCCCTTATGTTACTTCACATGAAAGTGCCCTGTTTACTGGATATTTTGTCTGCTTTTTACGGCAATTCCTAGAATTGGTATCATGTCTCATGATTAAATTATTTAAATCCTAAATGGCATTTGTTATGGCTGCACCGTTACGTCAGCTGAAGTTTGATGGAGTTTTGTTGCATCTTTTCATTCACATATTGATGTAATTCAGCCAGCGTCTTTGGATGTGTTTTACTACACACAGGATGCAATGTGTTTGTATGTTTGTGTTGCTGCATTTGTTAATTTGCCGTGCTCTTATTTGTTTCAGACACTGAGCGATAGGCCGTTCATCCAGAAACTGTTTCGCCCTGTTTCATCTGAAGGCAACATGCACACACTTGGCGACCTGCTGAAAGAGATGTACCCTGCTGCTTTACCAAACGACGGTAGGTCTGCACACACACAGTGGAGGGTGAAAGCAGTGTATCTTCACTAATATCTCCCACTGTGATCACAGATGATAATAATTACATGTCATCAGGATTGAAACTTCCAGAACATCACAGGTCTGAATGATGCCAAACACCAGCAGCTACAGTGAGAAGCACAGTAGCAGCCATGTTTTATTTTTGGTTTCCATAGCAAATATTGGCCCTGTCATCTTCCAGAAGTGAGAGAAGAAAAGAAGCTCCTCTCTGAAGTTTATTTTATTTACACAGCCTCGCGGGGCATGTCAGAGATAACACACCCACCTGGGGGGGGGGGGCAGCAGTTGCCAGAACAGAACAAGTGAACAAAGATACGAGAGGAGGAGATGAAGCAGATAGAAAGTGAGGAAGCATGAAGAGGAGAAGGAGGTGAAGAGAGCTGGAGTCTAAACAGATAGTCAACAGGAATCTCTTATTTAAGTGACTAAACTGTATCTGATTTTATTTGATAATTTAAAATACATACAGAACTAAAACTCATCAGGGTATTGCAGTAAAGTCACGACTTATTTCCACTGGTTTCCTGAAGTCGAGGTCACAAGGCAGGCAGGAAAAGGGAATGACATATATATGCTACCAATATTCCATTTTTTATCAATTACACCTCATAAATTTTTATTATTAATTTAATTAAATATTATTTTCTGCTTTTCATAATTCATCACACATATATAGCGCTTTTCAGAATCCTTAAAGACGCTTCACACAGAGTGGGATATAAAAAACGCAGTAAATTCTTTATTGAAGACAATAAAATAAAATACTAAAAATATTTGATTTGATTAGATTTATTTGTACAAACATTAACACCACCAGCAAGAACCAAACAATGTATATGTATATTTCTAAGTGACAGGAGGCTGTAGGCTCATACAGCCAACCTCCCTGTAATTTAACAAAATGTGCACAACACAAACGGATGAAAAGTGAGTACTCACAAATGCAAACAAAGTGAAGGACAATAATGTAACTCATTAATGCAAAGTAAACATTTCACTCCAACACACAGATGCAGAAAAGAAAAGCTGGATCATTTTAATAAATTAGATTTCTCAGGACAAATAACAACAACAGTACATATAATATAAAAATCTGCTCAGTAACACACACATGTACATGATATGTTATCCATGTCAGTCCACCTGTAAAGAGCAGGCCAATCCTTAATATACATATGGACGGCAGGTTTGACACAAAGCCTTGTGTGCACTCGTGGCGCACAGTTGAGCTGCAGCTGTGGCGGAGGAGTGGTGATAATGAAAGAAGAGATGAGAGGAGGGAGAGAAGGCGAGTGGCAGTCTAAACAGGCAGTGTCTGCAGAGGAGGAGAGAGGAAGTAGATAAGGAGACAATAGTGTGTTGGGACAGAGGACCCGCAGGAGACTCACCTGCACAGAGGAGACAGAACCATTAACACATCCCCCCCCCCCCCGCCCCCCGTCTGTCTGCCTTTCTATCTCACATTCACTCTCATTTTGTCGCCATCACCTCCCTGATTGTTCACGTCTCACTCTCACTTTTAATATTTTGTGGAACTTGTGAGATTTATTTCAGAAGAACCAACATATTATAGGAACGTCTTTAACATGCTGTTGTTATTTTCACATGTTGTTCCACTGTTGGATTCATTCAGATCAGGGGATCCCAGCAAGCACCAGCTGTGTCCCAGTTCAGAACAACACACTCATACATATAATAATATTAATCATAAATACAGTACTTACTATAAACTGTATGCTTTGTACTGTTGAGAAATGGTGTGCACAAAACTGTGACATTGAAATGACACAGTCCAGTTGTTTTTACAAAGACTAAATACAGATTTTTTTGTTACCTGAAGTATTCCCTAAGCCGTCTTACTGCCAGTCACAGTTAGTTTGTGATTTGCAGGTCAAAAGACAATCAGACTTCCAAGTTTAAACTGGTCCCAGTCAGCATTCAGTGCACTTACATGCACTTAATAACCAGGTTACTCAGAAAGTTATGCGGGTAATCGGAGATTTTATTTACATGCATTGTAGCAACCTAGCAACTGTATGTCTACATTTGCATTCAACAGGTCAGTTGTCATCTCTGGTTCAGCCCAAATAACAAAAATACATGTTTTGTTTCATAAACCTAAAATTCTGAATGGATTATTGATCATAAATGTGACCGGCAGGTGGATAAAACACCTGTATACACTGAGCTCTGAGGCTCACACACGTCTCCTGTCTCTTGTTGCACTTTTAATAAGCACTGTGTTAAACATGCAGGTAGCACACATCTCATCTTTGCCGACTCAAATTAAAATCACCAGGTCATACTAGTTGGTTTATGTGCTCTTACAAACAGGTGTAAGTGCTCTGCCAAGGATTTGTGAGTGAAAAAAGAAGCACCACTCTGTGACATCGCTCTGGTCACGAGTGAACGATGTGTTTTTGTAGTCTAATGAGGCAGAGTGTCGAGAATTTGCATCTCTAATAGAAGTGAATAAATGCTGATGACAGTTGGACATTTCAGAATCTGTCGTCTGTGGAAGTCTTTGTCATTGTGTCACAGCCTTCAGTTGGTACATTTTAAACCTGCCAAGTTAATGTCTTTGTTTTTGGCATCAGGCAGCGAATTACAGCCATCAGATAACATCTCTGAGCAATAACAGCTGCCAAGTACGAGGATGTTATCGAAGGATTCTTTTGACCTTCTTGAGGGTTTTTCTGACACTAATCCACTTCAGTGAAGAAAGAGTGACGCCTGCACACTTACTCCACGCCACAAAAGTTTAACAAGTGTCCTTCTTACACAGAGATGACCTTTCAGAGCCGCTCTGAAGTCCCTTCTTTACGCCTCCTTTGCATTTTTACTAAGAACCAAACAACAGCTGCGTCATGTCGCTCCAGTGTGTGATTTTAGACAGTGTGCCGGCATCGCAGAAGCAGAAGAGGAGTGACGTTAAACACAACAGCATCGGCCTCTACTGTGACATTTAACACTTTCTAAATAACAACGATGACATAACATGGCATTAACAATCATTTAATTTCCCTGTTGTATGGCGGCTGATCTTGTCCCTTGCTCGGAGCGTAAGGAGCTCCTGGACCTCATTCTGAATGTTTTCCAGTCACAGTGAAGTGGAGCTACAGTCCCAGCTGGACGAGGACATCTAACTGGCCTACTGTCCTTGTCCCAGTATACAAGCACGGGAGGGGAATCCATTTATTGAGCCAAGTATGTGCGACTCCTCTACGATAGGTGGAGATATGCCCCCTTTCAGCTTGTTAGTATTGGACCTTTTTCCTGTTGACCTATTACGTCACAGACCAAACAATGGACAAACAAGTTAGCTACGGTTAGCTAGCAGCTAACTGGTACCATGGTGGACAACTTTACAGCTCTGTACATTTGGTCCGTCCAAAAAGTCACGGCTCTGGATGTAGATTTCTCCATGTTGTTACCGGCTTCTTCTGAGCATGCTCAGAACGCCTTGGCCAGTTTGGGTCTGACTGTATACATGCAGGAGGAATTCGACTCCCAAACGCATTATGTGGGTGTGTTAGTCCTACTTTGAGAAATCGATTTAGTATGATTTCAGTCGGACTAACATGTTAACATGGATTTTTAAAATCCAGTTTTAGTTGGACTGATACAATAAATCAATTTTCTCTAATGTCATGTAAATGTACCGACTGATTTTCCAGTTTGCAGACATTTTTGGCTACTGATCTTCTTTGAGTTAGCTGCTAACTGCTGTTAGCTGCTTTTTAAATGTCCCGCAGGAGGTCGCATGCAAAAGTCAAACCTGTCCTGTCCTGTTGGCCGTCCCTTTTACACAGACTTTGATGCGGTGCTGTCACTTCCTCTGCTGCCGGCCTAAAGGGGAGACACCTCTGCTCCCCCATTCTGTGATCGTATCTTTTATACAGAACTGTGAGGCGGAATAACAGCGTGACATTTCCAGCTTGAACAGGCAGTGTAAAGGGGATAAAGACGAAATTGTGATTGTACTTAGGTCTTCGTCTTTTTGACCTGACAAAGATCCAAGTAGGATTGATGTCTTTAAAAAATGTTTGTGTTGTGGAGTTAGTGTGCAGGCGTTACTTTGTCTTTACTGACACTGTTTGAAGCCTTGCACCAACGTGATGTGTGGATAATTACTCTCCTTCATCTAATCCACTTCAACCCAGCTGTTGTAATTTTCCTAATTTCTGCCCCATTACCAGGTTTGTTTGACATGTGCGTGACTGCTGGGTGGAAACAGAGATATCCTCTTACAGTCTCTTCCTCTTTTCCTGTTCCTTTTCTTCTCCATAGTTTACCTGATCTAAGACTCTTTTCTTCCTCTTTGATCCTCTATCTTTCTCTCAGGTGTAGTCTTGAACATCTTCCCTGTCTGCTGTCGACGTCTTTCATGTCTTTGACGTTAAATCTCTGCTTTTCTCTGCTCTCCTCCCTCCCAGTGGAGTCTGCCTGCCTGCCTGATCAAGGTGAAAGTGGTCCTTTTGTCTCTCGTCGTTTGTTTAGTTTCCACCTCTTCCTCGGCTTGTAGATGACTCACATGATAGCTGGAGATTATGGCGGCGTGTTTGGATTAGAGAGACTGGGATGTGTGTTCAGGGCCGGGGCGGGGCTGTGGTGTTTGGGGGGGTTTGCTGGTAATATCGCTCAAGAGTTCAGAGGACTTTTTTTTTTTTTTCGGGACCCTAACGTATAACAAAAAGAAAATCTGGGGTGCTCCACTTCTGTGATCTTTCAAACATCAAATGACGTGTTTTCTTCATACAATCCTCTCCTCTGTTATGTCTAAGAGAGGATTGGTGTTGACCCCTGTGAGACCCAGAAACCAGCCGCAGCAAACAAATGGGGGTGGCTTGAATTTAGAGGAAGAAAGAAGGGGATTCCCAAATCATCCTCGAGCCATGGCCGAAAAGTCTGTTGCCATGAGGCTGTCATTCCCCCCACGCTGTGGGTAACAAATAAAAACAACATGTTACAGTAACCAGCGGTCAGCGTTGACATCTGTTCAAGATGTCTCATGAGTTTTTGGTTTTTTTACCCAGGTGTGTTATTGAGCAAGCCTTTGGCAGAAATCTGGCTTCGGTTTGCTGCAGAAATCACGCTGCCCACACAAAACATGCGTGTATTGACAGACAGTTCTCGTAAGCAAAGCCTTTTTGTTTTCTTTTCAGGTTTTATCGGAGGTGAGCCCAATCATGAAAAACCCACGCACTGATTATTGTCTGTGAATAATCAGAGGGAAACCCCCCACCCCATCTTCCCTCCCCCACAACCCCACCCCAACCCCTCCCTCCTCTCTGAGTGACAAATCCACGCAGTGATACTTTGAGCGTCCAGCCCCCCCTTCCCCCTCCCCCGTCTCAGTCACATCTGTGGTACAGCCCACTCACTGTTGGCAGTCTCTCCCTGTTCAGGCTACATCAGGAGTCAATACTGCTGCTCTGATCAAACACTTCGGCTCACTTCAGATGCTGGAGGGGGCAGTGTAGGTTTCAGTGGCTGTTTTGAAAGAGCAGATAGTGGCTTATGGTTCATGTGTGCAGGCGTGTGAGATGTGCACCAGACAGGGGAATTCAGGATGGCTCGAAAGCCTCGATGCCACGGTCTGATGTCGATTCAAATGTGGTCAGCGCAGATCTTTTGCTTTCTAATTCTATGTGAACAACTTTACTGTAAAAAGGCTGCGAAGGCTGTGAACGTTTTGGTAATTTGGGCAAAGTTCTCCACTGATTCTTTCACACTTTAAAATCAGTTTGGAAAACGCTGATGTCCTCACTAACACTGTGATACCTTTATTTATTCACAGTCTTGTTTTCTTATTCCTTGATGGAGAAATTGCAGATTGTAGACTGTTTGGTTTCCTTTAAGTTTCCGTACAGCTGCTTGTGTTAACAATAGTAAACATGTGAGAACTTTTTCCTTTGTCAAAAGTTTTACAGAAACCTGAGTATGATTGAGCCCTAAAGTTCCAGGATGTAGACATGCAGCAGGTGTCACAGAGTGGACAGAAGCAGCAACAGTCGAATTACATTATGAAGAAACAAATACATTTGGTCTATGAAAGAAGGATATAGGATTTTTTTTGCCGATATATAACAACTCATTTGACCGGTAACTGATTCTGCTATATCCACCTTTTCCCCACCTAATGTTAGTGATCATTAAGTCTCTTCTGTAGTGGAATTAACATCATATTATACATACGTACTCTTATCATGACGGACATGAAATACTGTACAGTGTCTGTTCGTTTATTGTGCAACATACGAAAAAGCATTTTGACTGATTCAGATTTTTTTTCCTAATATTTTAAAACCAATATCTGCCGATGCCGATGGCGTGCCGATATCATCGTGCATCCCTACATTACACATATTACAAGTGTCTTATGTGCTCTCTGACAGGGCGGCTGTAGGGCCTTAAAAACGCAAAAATTTCGTAAATACACATTTACTAATAAAAAGGCTTTTAAAGGGTAACCCCCAAATTCCACCGGATGCGTTTGGGCTGCGTCTGCGCTCCGGAACAGCAGCGGAGCCGATACGTTTCAATTCTAGTCAATGTGTGTGCTTCCACCGGCTGCGCTGTGTTCCGGCTCCGTCACAGCTACGGCGCTCCGGAGCTGCAACGGACACGCATCCAGTGGAATTCCGGCGTTAGATTGTCTTAAACTTAGGTTTCATGGGTCTTAAATTTTTTTTATGCCTCCACACCAGCGATGAGTGGCCACAGACATCATGTTTTTGAGTTGTCTGTCTGGTTGTCCATTTCATCCTCGTGAACTCAATATCTCAAGAACACCTGGAGGGAATTTCTTCCAATTTGGCACAAACACCTACTTGCTCATAAAACATATTTTTGGCCATAAGTCAAGAATTCTTACACTAATTCTGACAAAATTTTACACAAATAGGAAATGATGAAGACAGTTTATACTGCAAGAATTTCCGGTGATGGTGCTACAGTCCATCGTTTGAAGAGAAGGAAACACTGTTTTACAGGGGGAAAAGATTTCAGCACATCACCTGCAAAAGCTCTGCATCATTAAACTGAGGCCTCGCTGGCCATGCTGCTCATTGATTATGTTTTTGGTGGACACACAGAATATCATCAGTGTCAGTTCATTTACTGTTCATTTTGAACAGTGAGTTTACTTTGAAAGAGTATATTCTCACTTTTGGTGTATTTTTAGGTCAAGTTTAAAGTGGGATTAAAAAGGGCTTAAAGTCTTGATATAACTTGTTTATACCTGTAGACTCCTGCTCTTGTCGTAACAATACACCAGCAGATCATAAAATGATGGCGCACTCCTCCCTTTAGCTTTCTCTCACACTTTATTGAAAAGTTTGAAATGATCAGGGTGGCCTTCATGCACTGATCATCAGTACAGGTCGTTGGTTTCTACCCTTGGTACGGTGTCTTGAGTCTCAGTTCTCAGTATCCCCTCCCTTAAAGAGGAGTTGCTGAGGACACATTTGAGCTCTCAGATTTCGTCGATGCCCTGTACAGTTTTTAACCAGTTGTAACATGGTTTGGTGGAGGCGTGCAAAATGTGGCTGCATGCAAACTGTGAGCTGCAAAATGTTGCTGAAACACAAGTTTTAAAACCAGAGCGGCTCGGCTCTTATTCGCACTTGCAACACGAGTGCTTTCAGTGAAACTGTTGGCTGCCGATCGACAGACAGTTTATTTGTTTTTTGTAAGTCAGTGACATGTTGCCAGTTTCTCAAATGTGTAACCCTAACCCTGCACTTGACATGTCTTTCTCTCACAGAGCTGCATGACAGTTTGACTTCCCTCCAGTCAGTCATTCAGTATTTTAGTCCAGCAGTCAGTCAGTGTGTCAGTCAGTCAGTCCGACCCGCTGCCAGTCGTGCAGTCAGACTGTGTGCTTGGCTCAGAGGAGAGTGCAGCGTTGTGGTCTTCCTAAATAGTGGTTGGCTTCGCTCGGCTGACAAAACATGTCGTCTTGGCCGGCGGTCGTGTACTACTCAACCACAGGGTGTGTGCGTGTGTGCGTGTGTGTGTGTGTGTGTGTGTGTGTGTGTGTGTGTGTCTGTCAGCGGACATATCAGCCCATTTTTATTCAGTTTAACAGTTGCTGCTACTGTGCCCTGTAAGCAAGTTCTTAATAATTTGGTTGTGGTTGGGAAGAAGTGGCTCCCTGTCTGGTCTCATCAGCTGCTGGTGTTGGGATTTGTTCTCACTGAAGCTTTAACTTACAGGACACTGAAATATGTCACGTTACACGCACATTATGTTAATATGTAATAATTTGATCAAAACAAGAAAAACAAACATTTTTTTCAGGTTAGAGGTTGAGTTGAAAAAGAATTTTGACCTGCCGGTGTTTGTTTCCCCTGGCAGGTCAAAGGTCACAGTATTGAAGTATTATAGACACAGTGCAGTTCAGTGAAGATGCCCCAAGCCTCTGTGGTGCCGTCACACAGTCATGTTATCCTTGGAAACCTTCAGATGGAAACATTTGCTTGCAGCTGATCTCTCCCAGATATGCTTGTTGTGTTCTGTTTGTTGGCTTCAGATGCAGTTGTTCCTGCTGTTAATGGTCAACACTCTACTTTATGAATCACAGAGCTGAGTGTTAGTCAAACTGGGAAAACACCTCTGTAAATTTCTCTCCCTGTATGACATCCCTCCGTATTGTCTTCTATCACATGATAAATCTGCTGACGCTGGCTGTACCTGTATGTTCGGGAGGCCCTGAGGGGAATCAAGTTTTTCCTGTAAGGGTGCAGAGGAAAAGGTTCTTATCTGTGTGTAACTGTAGTCGTCAGTTATAAGTGGATTCACTCTGAGAGGAGGTGAGCATCCTCCGCACTCACAATCATCACAAAGGAGCAGTCCAACCATTTTTATATTAAAGTTTAGCAGCAGCCAGTTGAGATTTTCTGACTTTTAGTTCTGAGTGTTGGTCAAGCTCCATTAAACATGACGTTAAGTGTCCAAACTGAGGGGGAAATAACCCTCATGACATCATCAGACTGACAACTGTTTAATTTAGTGTTTTCTGAAGCTGAGTCGTACTCCTCATGACAAGTTAATTGAACTTGATGTGTTCTCACTGTCATCTTGTCAGATATGTCGATATAAAACAGCTTATTTGGCCGATAGCAGTATGTCCTTTTTTTTCCCCACCTAATTTTAGTGATCATCAAGTCTCTTCTGTGGTGGAATTAACATCATACATACTCTTATCATGGCGGCCCACCAGCAGATGGAGACATGAAATACCGTACTTTTCAATGTCTGTAATATTCATTGTGCAAACTCTGGAAACTCTGGAATTGTATTTTTAATGAAAAGGTGCAGTTCATCTCAACACTCACAGCACAGAGACCAAACCAGACTCAGGCAGAACTTAATGAAATGTGTGTTGAAGTCATGTGAAGTGTTACAGTGAAGGAAGCTGGGAAACTCTGATCAGAGTTAAGAACCACCAGAACAGAGACATAAATTAACCAAAGCTGTCCATTAAAGCACTGTGCTTATCACAGTAGCTCCACCACATCGGTGTAATGCTGCAGTGGCAGTTACAGATGAAAGAAATGCACCAAGTTTATTGCTTAGAAAACAGAGTTTACCATTATGACACCTGTCGTTATGACACCTGTCAGAGATTGTAGAGAGCTGGAGATGGGCTCAAATTTGACAGAGGCAGCCGCCTCATAATTTTTTCTGCAAGAAAAACCCTGTAATCATGTCCAAGATTCACTACATGTTTTTATCTAACACAATATTCTGCTTCAATCCATATCTGTTAGCACCTAGCTTTAAAAAAACAAACAAAAAAAAAAAACATTGTCACTGCAGTAAAAAAGAAAAGTTCGCCCTCTTGCATGCTAACACAGAGGGAGGCACGCACCCATATTAACACAGCGGCTCATCAGCAGCACCATAAATTACATTTGTATAAACACAATAACAACAAAGTCTATTTCAGCTCTGATACTATGATAGTAAAAAGACTTACTCATTTCATTTGACACATCAGCTTATTCGGTTTTTTCCCTTTTTTGTAGGTTGATGATGTCATGAAATATGACGACAGACTTTCGACGCTTAATTCAAAAACCTCAGTAGATTATTTGGATGATGAAAAATCTTCTATTATTGTTCAGGCTGTTCTCACAAATCCTTCACAATTTTTTCTACAAAAAGCAAAGCACCCAAATTCGCATATATCCCACGTATTTTGAAAGGACTTTTCCTTTGAGTTGTGTGTTCGAATCGGTGTGAACTTTGAGTCATTCTAAAGTATGTCCTTACCAAGTTTCTTTTCCTAAACTCAACCTCTGTGACTTTGGGAACTGCCCATTGGTCCGACAGCCCATTGTTCCGACCATATTAAACTCATTGTTCCGAAGTCCGTTCCGAAATCATCATGATGCCCTGTGGTTAAGGTCTGGTTAGGTTTAGGCACAAAAACCACTTGGTTAGGGTCAGGAAAAGATCATGGTGTGGGTTAAAATGAAAAAGAAAGTGACAAACACATAAGCCGTGAGCCTGCTCCGCCTCAAGCCGGTCGCGGCGCACCATACGCCCGCCGCGAGCCGTTCAGCACCGCGGACAGTCGGACTAATGGGATGTCGAACCAATGGGCTGTCGAACCAATGACATGGACCCGTGACTTTATGTTAATTACGTAACTGTATGTTAAGGACGTAACATCTTTGGTGAGGCACAAATTTGTTGGATATCATACGAACCGTTCCATAAAAAAAATTATTAGTCCCTCGGGATGAGCTAGTACACCATTATCTGTATTCGTATTGGTGGATTTTGTGGGTGGAGGTCAAACCAGAATTGCGTGGATCTAACTAGAGGCCTGAAATTGATTCGGGTTCATCAGAAGTTGTGATATATACCGGTATTAGCTATATTTATTTATTTATTGAAAACAATTTACAGAACAGACTTAGGAATGAGCTTCAGAAAATTTTCATCACAAGAGAAGAAGTTATTTGGGTGATGCTCGCACCCGTACGTTATCCTCACAAAATACTGGTTTCATCTGAGTACTCGGCTCAACCATATTATTCTGTACTCTAAAGCACCTCCCAGAGTTCACGTCAGATGACCTCCAGACATCACCAGAGCTGGACTCAGTCAGAAATGTCAGAGTTCAGTGGTTCACACATGCAGCAGCTGACAAAGAGGTTTGATGGAAAGTAGAGTTTGAAAATAAATTTGTCCTTAACATTACTGGAAATGTGAAGAGCAGCTTTTCCAACTAAGAATAAAAAACACCATCCGTCTGCCAAAACTTCTTTTTTCTCTGCTTTCTCAAATTTGTGTTTTAACAAGTCTCAGCTGTTCTGAGGTCGCAGACATTATTAACTACGTGTTTACTGCAGGAATTCATCCTGACGATGATGACTGCAATTCAGTAAATCCTGCAGTCAGGACCCAGACTGACCTGATCTGTCACTGTATTTCTTCCTCCCTGCATGTTTCTGTGTGTGTGGGTACAGTGTGAGTGTGAGACTGTACATGTGTGTCTAATGTGATGATCTACAGTAATATATATTTGTGTGGGCTGTGTGTGCGTGCTCGGGGGCGTGGCCCATTGTGAATTCCCCCCATTTCTCACAATGAGTCTGTAAGAATACGCCTACTCCTGGGGCTAAAGGTTAGAGGTGGGTAAGAAACACCACCCAGAAACTGTGTGTGTGTGTGTGTGTGTGTGTGTGTGTGTGTGTGTGTGTGTGTGTGTGTGTGTGTGTGTGTGTGTGAGAACCAGAGAAAGTGTGTTCTCAGTATTGCTGTCATATCAGCAGGATCACACCTTTTACTTTCTGTGCTTCTGAGCATTTTAAGATTTTACTCAGGTTGACCTGGGTGTTAATCAGCTCATTTCAATTCACTGTTACACTTTTTAAAGCTGCTCTGCACCCTGACAGTAAAGGTAAAGCCCATAAGGAAAAAAACACATTTTTAAAGTGTTGCTACGAAGCACAGTTAATTATTGTCAGTTCTTACCGATGTCTCCAGGTTTATACCTTGATTATTTCTAATGAGGCATATCTGTTTACACATTTTTAAAGTCTAAATTTAATATAGCATGTAATGCATCAAACCTTCCTGCTGCCAGAGGACACTGCAGGCTCAGCTTAGAAAACAAGCTCCTCCACTTCCACTGATGGAGGGTTTAAAAATGAATAAAGAGAATCAGAATAAGATTTATTAAGGAGTAGGCTTTCACTTTGCTTTGGTGTTTTGGTGCACACATTATGCAATATGCAGTAAATATATTAAGAGGAATAAAAATAAGCCAAAGCACTCAAGAACATAAATGTAGATTTAAAGAAGTTATAATAAAAATGGGACAAAGATGCTTTGAAATATAGCTAATATGTTCAATATGGTTGTTTAAGAATCTGTAGTTTTTCTGCAAAGTATTAGTGAGGTGATGTGCAAAAGTTCAGAGTAGAGCAAATATGTGCAATGTTCAGAAACAGTCCAAGATGTTTCTTAATTTAATAGACGGTGTGTATCAGAGTCCATGTCTGTGATGAGGCCCACTGCAGTCAGGAAGAAACTGTTTCTGTGGTGTTTACAATTTCGGGGAGGAGAGTGCAGAAGGCATGAACACAGACAGTGCAGGCAGTGATGATGATGTGATGGAGGGGCCCGTAGAGAGAGCAGGCCCTCCATCAGCATGTTGGCCAGAGAACAGGCTCTTGTAACTCATTCAGATAATTACTGAAAGAAGAACTCCCGCACACTGTCTGACTTGCACAAATAATGATTTTAATGCTGCAACATTTTGATAACTAGACCTCTGTGAAGAGCTTCTCCTTGTTACAGAATGGTTTGCCTGATGAAGATCTAGTTACTGAAATCTTTTTTTTTGCACGTGAGACAGTGTGGGGAGTTTTTCTACAAGTTGTGTTCTGCTTGTCCCTCTGCTATGCACCTGTTTGGAAGTAGGTGTGCAAGTATTCCTTTGTTCTGAACTCATTCAGATAACCCCTCTGAAATACGCCAATGTTCAGAGAAATGTTAAATTAAAAAGTGGAGCCAACTGCTGTATCTGCAGTCATAAAGGCAAACCCATCTCCAACAATGCTTCTGGGGTTTTTTTTTTGTGAAAGTCAGTCACAATCTATTCTACAATAAAATGATATGTTTACTTTAAAGAAACTATAAAACATCAAAAAGATATTAATTAGATTATTACTTTCTTATCTTATTTGGTATTTTTGTCATACACAGATTTGCACTGATGAATGCTGGGTAATACCTATGTTGATGTTGTCCAATGTCAAGTAGCTAGTTTAGAAACAAAATCTTGCATTGGGGCCCATCATTATAACCTGCACCATCGGCCATGATCGTTTCCTGCCCACCGCAGGATCCTGAAGAGACAGCAGATTGCAGCCAGTCACCTTCTCAGCAGAGTGAACAATTCGCTGCAGTCTTGCGGTGACAGCAGTGCACCAGATGTTGATAGTAAGATTTTAAAAAAGATAGAGCAGGTGAGGTAAACAAAACATTTTTTATTGCATAACTCTGCCAATAAGGGAACGGGGTTGGGTCCGCCAGTGTTTTAAACATGATAGTAACCTGGAAATGAAACAAGGGATTTTTTCTTTGAATAAGTTTCGGTATTTTCTGGTCACCTGTATTCCTAAATAATTTGTTTGGAGTCACATTGAATGGAAAGGGATTCAGTGTATCTGGGTCGTGCACTCTGACAGGCATGAGGTCACTCTTACTCCAAATCATACGGTAACCAGAAGCAGTTTTTGTCTCTAATATAGCGGGACGCTCACCTTTGGGTTTGTTATTTATGTTAATATAAAGAGATCTAATTTTGTGTTGTGTCTGTGTCATAAGCAGAAATAAGAGGTTCAGTATGTATTTTAAACAGCAAGAGTTTCTATAGCTAATGTGAGCAGGAGAGGTGAGAGCAGGCAAACTTGTCGTGTCCCCCTGTGTACTGCAAATTCTGGAGATATTGTGTTGTTTGTTTGGCTCCAGGCCTTTGTAAAGTATTTTGATATAATTGATTAAATGTTCCCCTAATGTGAGTTTGTGAAGAACACAATAAGATAACTCCACTCAAGCTGGTCAGGCGGTTTTCCTGCATCCAGTGCAGCAATGACGAGGTCTTCAGGTGGTGACAGAGGAGGTGAGGATGGACTCAGATGGCAGTGTAGAAGTGCACCATCATCACCGCATTTAGCAGGTTGAACTTCTTCAGCTGCTGCAGGAAGTGCATCCTCTGCTCATTCTGTAGCTGCAGGTTGTCCCTTAAAGTCATTTTAGAAATTTAAATATTTACCTTTTTTTTGACAATCGTCTGTTTCACTGTCTTTTACTGCTCCTCAGCTCATATCTGTGCTTTTTTTTTTTAAAGATATTTTTATGGGCATTTTTTGCCTTTAATTGATAGGATAGTGAAGTGTGAAAGGGGGAGAGAGAGGGAGAGACATGCAGCAAAGGGCCACAGGCTGGAGTTGAACCCGGGCCACTGCGGCAACAGCCTTGTACATGGGGCGCCTGCTCTACCACTAAGCCACCAAAGCCCCCTGTGCTTATATTTTAACTCTTTGTCCAAAACTCCCAGCACTTAAACTTGATTCATTTTAGTGCCGCCTTCATTTCTTTTCTCACTTCCCTCTTTCAGAGTGTGAGTAACGTTCCTGCTCCTCCTGCTCCTCTTACAGTGCACGCTCCTTCAGCTGCTCCTCAGAATATTCATTCTCAGGTTTCTGACTCCAAACTTTCCTCAGATGATATTATAACGCTGCAGAACACATGAAACTAACCGACTCCCGTCAGTCGAAAGGAAACTGACTCAGTACAGTGATAGTTGTTTGTTTGTTTTTTCAAGCTTGTGGCTCAGTGGTTTTAGTGCAGTAACCCAACAATGCAAACACACTGACTCCTCAAACGTCTTACAGTAGCTCTGTAAGTAAGGAAAGTGAGTACAATTTATTTATATGGTGCTTTTTGCAGACAGATGTCACATAGTGCTTCCTACAGGCATTATACACAAACAGTTCTTAGTTAAGATTCTAATTTTCAGGGTGAACTAACGACAGATTTTTTCTTTTTTAAAAAACATTTATCACCAATTTATTATGTTTTGGATCCAAATTTTTTTGTAGTTGGATTTTAATGAACTGGTTTTCCTCCGTCTCTTTAGCCTGTGTGTTGCGACCTTGAAAATCACCCAAGCTGCTAAAAATCACACACTTGAGATTTATCTTTTAATTCAGCAAAATAAATGAGTCAACTTTCACCTATTGCTTAAACCCTCTCCTGCCTGCAGGCATCAAACCTCAGTTTGATTAGCTGGTAATGTAGAAACTGTGTCCTTGACATCCTCCTGCAGAGACCTGTCCATGTCTCACCTTTCTGTGATCTTCCTCTGACACTATGTGGTTTGTGCTAGACTGCAGCAGCCACTCTGCTCTGGCTTAAACTTTCCAGAATTTAGTGTAGAAACATTTGTTACAGCTGATAAATAACTAGATTTACTTTGTTTTGAATTCCTGCAGCTGCCAGCAGAGGCAGCCCACCTCTTCCCGCCACCTCTGGCCTGCGTCTGCACATCTGTACTTTTCAGCAGAAAACCTTTGCTGAGCACATTTCTCACTTTGTTTCCTGACATTAGTTTCTTGCACGTTTCTGTTTGCCAGTCAGTCAGCAGGTGTAGGGTGGAGCCGCTTCTCAGACCGTTGGTTAACACTCACTCTCAACCGTCCTCCTGATATTACGTGGAACTAAAATGTCACGCACCCGGTGGTAAATGAGGACGAGCACGACCTGCGTGTGTGTGTTTGTGAGGTCAAGAGTGATAGACAGGAAAGGGCCCATCACTGTCTCCTTCTCACACACACACACACACACACACACACACACACACATATATCCTGATTGCATACATTAGCTGTCATAATTAGCCAGAAGCTGAAAGACACTGATAAATACTAAAATATTAAAAAAATAATTACAAAGAAATAAAAATATAAATATTTTCAACTCAAACCTAAACTGAAAGCATGATCAGTAATCTAAGATCAAAGAAGACGCAGCTGCATCGAGTGTTTTCATTTTAATTAAAAAAAAAAAAAGTACAGTTTCTGTTTTACAGCGGAGCAAAACATTTGTCACCTTCCGGCCCACTGGCTGCAAAATATTTATCTTGAAACAGGAATCAGTCTGAAGGTGAGATAAAATTCTTATTTGTCTTTAAACAGGTGAGCTGTTTCTAAAGCTGGACTGGTTTCTAGTGAAGCCCAAGTAAAAATGTGAACAGATAAAATCACACAAGACAGTTTTGTTTAAATGGGCTGATTCCCATCAGAGGTTCAACCACTCCACTTCAGCAGCACATTTTTCAATAAAAGAAGAGAATGAATGAAAAAACTGTGAATGAATCAGCTGCTGCTGGAGATCGACATCTCCGGTGTTTCTGTAAAATTTATTACAAGAGGGAAACAGTCACTGTTTGGAGGAGTTAACATCTAAAGCTCAATAATATAAAATATGAATAACCTGTTTGTATGCAGGGTGACTTCTGACCTCAGCTGCTGACACTTTTTCATGTTAACTGCATCAGATACTGTGCAGGAAGCTGTAACCAACAATATCTGAACACCAGCTATTTAATGTCAATTCAGAATTCAGTGTGAACATGAGTCATCAACATACAATAGAGAACACGAAAACATCAGCACAATCAGATAACAACCCACATGCTATCAGAAGTACAAGTGAGATAAAATAACTGTATTTGGCACATTTGTTTGTCTCCAGTAGTGATGCAGCAAAGGTCTGCTGGATTCAAAACAGTGATGTTGCAGTTTAGAGCAAAAAATAAAAAATAATTATCTTTAAAAATCATTAATTTGTTCCAGAATTTTAGGATGTGACTGCCACAGAGTTGGAAGACGCGGTGAAGTGCTGAGAAATCCTGATGTTTGTCCTCAGTCAGGATCAAGCTCCAGAAAGACTCAATCCTACATTTCCCATAATGCAACTCTGTTGTGTCTTTCATTTGACTCTTCCTGCTCTTGGTCTTCTGACCTCACACTCTGTTTGTAACACACGCTCTACAGTATTTTTAAAAACAAAAATGTAAGTGACAGTGTCACGAAATAGTCACACGAGAAAGTTGCTGCTCGTAACGAACGATTTGCGGTCGTGGCCTTTCAGCGGTGGGCGGGGTCAGTCACAGGAGGCCATCTAGCCAGATATACACACACACACACACACACACACACACACACACACACACACACACACACACACGTGCATTGTGAAACTACAAACTGTCAGAGTGAAAGTTAAAAATTCGAATCCTGTCAACGACGAACACAAAAACATTCAACTGTCACTCTGCTGCATAACTGAACATTTACACTGGTGCTCTCTCCATCTGTCTCCGTCTGTCTCTGTCTCCGTCTGTCTCTGTCTGTCGCTGTCTCTCTCTGTCTCCGTCTGTCTCTCTCTGTCTCCGTCTGTCTCTGTCTCCGTCTGTCTCTGTCTCCGTCTGTCTCTGTCTCTCTCTGTCTCTGTCTGTCTCTGTCTCTGTCTCTGTCTGTCGCTGTCTCTCTCTGTCTCCGTCTGTCTCTGTCTGTCTCTGTCTGTCTCTGTCTGTCACTGTCTGTCTCTCTCTGTCTCCGTCTGTCTCTGTCTCCGTCTGTCTCTGTCTGTCACTGTCTGTCTCTGTCTGTCTTTGTCTCTTTCTCTGTCTCTGTCTGTCTCTGTCTGTCTTTGTCTCTGTCTCTGTCTCTGTCTGTCGCTGTCTCTCTCTGTCTCCGTCTGTCTCTGTCTG
>NC_065511.1:43659352-43690590 GCF_006386435.1 Epinephelus moara
TCTGTGTGTCTCTGCGTCATTGTGTCTCTGTGTGTCTCTGTGTGTCTCTGTGTATCTCTGTGTGTCTCTGTGTGTCTCTGCGTCATTGTGTCTCTGTGTGTCTCTGTGTGTCTCTGTGTGTCTCTGCGTCATTGTGTCTCTGTGTGTCTCTGTGTGTCTCTGTGTGTCTGTGTGTCTCAGTCACCACAGCAGTGGTATAACTGTAGCGTGTGATGTGGTCTCTGTCTCACTTCATGTAACCTTCTCTTTCCTCTTTTCTCTCCACCTTTGCTCCCTCCGTCTTCGTCTTTTTTATTTTACTTTTGTCTCCTATTTTCCTCCATACACGCTCTCTCCTTTACTCATTTCCTTCCCTCTGCTGGTTTTTAACTTTTCCTCCTCTCCTCACTCCACCATTCATTCTTCTACCAGTCTTAGTTTTCTCCATCTCTCCCTCCTCTCCTTTTTGTTCTTACACCTTCTTCTCTCTCTTCTTGTGTATTATCGTCTGTCCCTCCAGTCCTTTGTTTCTGCCGTCTTTTGACAACTGTCGTTTCTTTTAATCCTGTCTTCCCTCCCATTTTCTTTTTTCAACTTTTTCTAATATAAATAAAAAACTGAATTCATATAATAATCTTTTATAATCCTTTTGTACTTTTTATCCCTCAAAACAATGACTAATCGTGATCTCAGTATTGATCATGATAACTGTTTGGCCATAATCTGCTGCAGGCTGACGATTGTTAACTGACTCTCTCGCCCTGTCTGTGTCCACGCAGGTGAGCAGAAGCGTTACCAGGTGGTGATCCACGGGATCGAGCCGCTGCTGGAGACGCCTCTGCAGTGGCTCAGCGAACACCTCAGCCACCCCGACAACTTCCTGCACATCTGCGTTATCCCCGTCCCCACTGACTGAGGCCACGCCTGCCGTACCTCACTGTCACCGTGACAACCGACCGACCAGCCGCCCTGCCAGCTGGCTGGATAACTCTGGAAACGGTAGCGCTAAACGGTGGAAACTTTGAACTAACAGACTCTTTAAGGAGATCTTACTGATGAAGATGAACAAAGGATGTGAAGGAGGTACAAACTGACCTCCTCTTCCATCTCGTCTATTTATATTTCTACTCCTCCTTAAACTCCTCCTCCTCCTGCTTCCCCTCAGAAAACTTGTGTATCAGACGCGAGGATGAAACAACAGAAAAAAGACACTTGTTCAGGTGAAGAGGTCTTTGAATGAGCAGAGGATCGCTCCTTTTCTACTCTCCCATCTCTCCTCTCCTCCTCTTCTCCACGGGAGGAGAGGAGGTGAACGGATCCCTCAGTTTTCCATCCTGCCATGCATCTCCCGTCTTGTCTCGTCCAAGATAGAGACAGTCCTGTCAACAGGGAGACACGATTGTTTTTGATTTTGGGAGAAGCGTATTTGGTCCTGCTGAAGTTGCCTTAGTTACCACGTTCATTCATTTCCATCGCCGTCTGAGTCATCCCTGCAAAAATGTCTGGATGCACAGTCACTTTGAGTTTACATCACAAAGTGTTGTCATGTCCGAAAACTTTCCAGGAACGTCTGCTGGTTTGTTTCTGACTTTTTACAGAGGATTTTCTTTTCATCAAGTTTCTTGTTTTAACACTTGGCTTCATGTGACAAAGAGAGGACGAAGTGTGAGTCTCTCCGCTGATCCCAGAACACTCTGGGTCTACTTTGATCGTCTGATGAGATCTAATGTTTAAGTTAACAAGCAAACATCTGGTACTGATCCTGAATCAGCATTAAACTGCAGCTTTAACTGGAAAACAGTGAAACTCCACTTTTGTTTATTTTCATTTTTTATCTTAAATTCCATTTTCATACAACTTACTTTCATTGTTGAAATAATCCTGAATTACCTGCTAATGTTTACGTGCTCCTCTCCAGGTTACGCATTAACTAAAAATTGCATTACATTCTTTGTTATTGTTGTTTTCTTTGCAGACAGATGGAGATACAGGATTTTCACAGGGTATCTTTAAAGAGCGAACAAGCTATTTTTATGAGGCTGAAGCGTTTTGTGCGGGTCATTGGGAAAAAAAACAAACTCCACACATGTTTTCAATAGCAGGTGTTGATTTCTCTCCATCAATACAACAGTTTAGCTGTTTTACTGTCTGTTTTTGTCAGGTTTGGCTCGAGCTGCTTCGTCTGCAGCCAAACTTAAATGAGCATCTGGTTTTGTTTCATTTTAAGAACTCGGCTCAGATAATGAGACAGCAGGCACGATTAGCGTAAAGTCTGCAGGCTGTTGGGGGCCGCGGTCGCCTGATACGTCTTACATATGCTTACATTAGCACATTTTAGTTTGTGGACAGACAAAACTGGCACAAGCAAACATGACTTTTGCCAGAGCACTAACTTTAGTCGCCAGATCAGATCATTTTGTTGAATGTTGAGATCGTAATTAATCACTTTTTTTTTTTTGTAGCAACGTTTGCATCATATCAGCATCCTGTCTTTTTTTACATCTGTTCATACTGAAATAAAATGACACATTCAACTGTTATCCAGAATGACTTCAAATAAAAGTGAGTTGAATTAAATAGTCAGTTGTCTAGTTATTAATTGATATGTACGAAAACACATTTTACAGTACGATGCTGAGAGATTAAGACATTTAGACACAGTCATGTTGTCAGAACTCTCCTACATCACTAAATATTTTGAGGTAAACTGACTTTACATTTGGAATCTGACTGCATCCACGAAGCCGTCAGCTCAGCCTCAGTTACCTTCACTTTCCAGCAAGGTGAGGATGAAAATGAAATTGAAAATTCATTCTTAGAGCGCAGCGTCATTTACGTTTTTCAGTACTGGTGACAATATGTTACCTGAGTTTCAGTAGCAATACCAGAACAATATCAACGCTCAAACACTGTTCTCTGAAGCATTTTGTTTAAAAGGTCCAAACAAACAAAAATCACTGCAGTGCTGTTTTTTCTTTTCCTTCAGTCCAAAGAAGTTCAACTAAAAACTGCTGACAGTGACAAATGTGGATTAACGGAGACGCTGTCTCTGTAGAGAGACGTTGGAAACTGAGGAAATAAGGTTTTATTCTTTGTTATTGTAAATTCTTTATTAGGAATAACCTGTTGAGATGGACCATCTTTTACAATTTGCCTCAGAGTCTTTACAATATACGACATCACTCTGTCTTTGGACCCTCACAGTTGATCAGGAAAAACCCTGTAATGGGGAATAAATATAAGCACAGTTAGACAAAACATTAAACAAGAGTTGCAAGTTATGCAACCCACCACGGGTGATTAAATAGCAGCTGATAGCAGTTAGCAGCTAACTCATAGAAGAATATCAGCAGCTGAAAATGTCCACAAATAGTGAAAACAATGAGGTCCAGGAGCTCCTGTCACACTAGAGGCCGACGCTGTTGTGTTAAACATCACAACTCTTTTGCCTCTGCGATGTCATCATGTTGTCTGACATCACACACTGGAGCCACATGATGCTGCCATTGTTTGGTTCTGTGTAAAAATGCAAAGGAGGTGTAAAGATGGGACTTTGTAGCGGCTCTATAGCGCCATCTACACACATCAACACACACACACACACACACACACACACACACACCGTCCTGCTGCCTTAATATTTACCAAAGCACCAAAAGTCGATTAAGCTGCTGCTGAAAATAGTCCCCAGCAAACACAACTTTTCCTCCAGTGTGTTTGAGGAAATCACTGAGCCTTTTTTAAAAAGTGAAACTGTAAGATTTACATCTTCAGTGGGAACCAAGGCGCTTCGGGCTGAGAGCCACAGACAGGAAGTCAGAACATATTTAGAGACAGACTAACACATCGTTGGTTTCTGCTTTTTCATGGGATCTGATGACTGTACGAAAACTATTGAACAACACCAGCTTTGTCCTCTAAAGCAGGGGTTCCTAACTGGTAGGTCCTGGTCCAAAACTGGGTCCCAAGTTCAGTCTGAATGATCCACAAGTGACTCGCGAACATGCCAAGTTTGTAAAAACACACTTAAAGTAAATTTCTGGCACAGACTTTTGACTGTGAGGTGCTGTTCCCTGCTGTAGAGTGAGTGACTAATGAACTGCTCAGTGACAGAGACGGCAAACGAGCTCGACGACATGGCCAAACCCAAGTGTGACGCTGAACACATTCAAACAACTGTTTGGACCTTGAACTAATGACTGAGGAGAAATCTGGACCGGCCTGGACAGGCAGACAAGACAAAGTCAGTTTCCTTCCCCTGTGGCGTTTTACCGTCTTTTCACTTTATCTATGTCATAAAGAACATCTCTCTCTTATGTGTTTTACTGCTGACACTCGCCCTCCTTCTCCCTCTTCATCTCTCCTGGTTAATTATCTGTTGGCATTCCACCCGCTGCTAATGAGACCACTAAACTGTGCTGTCAGACAGGCCTCAGGCGCTCTGTGTGTGTGTGTGTGTGTGTGTGTGTTTGCCTCTTTCGATGTGAGCAAGCTCGGTTTCGCGGAATTAAGCTGTACAGTGTGAGTGTGATATGTGTGTGTGTGTACATAATTACAGACATCATTTATAGCCCCCTGCAGGTGTGTGTGTGTATACGAATTCTCTCACACACTCGTCTCTTGTCACACTGCCAGTCTGCTAATTCAAAGTGTGTGTGTGTGTGTGTGTGTGTGTGTGTGTGTGTGTGTGTCTGTGTGAGTGATGTCACACATCATGTCATCACGTTAGGCTTCCTCACCGCTGATGCTGCCGCCAAGTATGATGGGACGGTGGGTTTATGGTGTTGAGTCAAGACCTGGGGCTCGGCGTGGGGTATAGTATGTGTTTGTTTGTGTGTGTGTGTGTGTGTGTGTGTGTGTGTGTGTGTGTTTGTATACACACTGCAGCCCTAGACGCAGTGATGAAGAGTCTGTCTCACTCTGTCATCTTGCTGACACACACTCTTTTATGGGATTTCCCGAGCCGCCGTCCGACCCCTGTACAGTACAACACAGAGCAGAGAGAGTGAGATGCTCAGTGAGGTGTTTGGATGGAATGAGTCGAAGGTAAATTGTTTGCAGGGATACGTTTTTTCTCTCTCTCTGAATGTCTGAGTGGAAAAGCTGACGTATATATCTGAGTTCATCATGCTGACCAGATTCTAACAGAAAAGAGTTTCTAAACAAGATTATTGGACAGTGTTTGAGAACACACGTCCTTCTATCAGTCGCCAGAATAAATGTTGGTATTGTATGTTTCACATGTGGTGGATATTTTAAAACATTTCTGTTCGTTTCACACTCAAACACTCAACACACTCAATTTGTCACCACAAACACAGCTTTAAATGTCCCAGCCTCATGTTAAAGTAGGAGCTTTTGTTGTCACAAACATGGCTGGAAATGTCCTGAACCATCGTTAAATAATAACTGCCTTTGTTGTAACAAACACTCACAAACAGATTGTAACAACAATCCTGAACGCTTGTTACTACAACACCCACCTTTGTCACTAAAAACACATCTGGAAATGTCCCAAACTCTTGTTAAAAAAAGACCTACATTTGCCCCTGCATACATGGCTGGCAATGGCCCAACCTATTGTTAAAAAGTAGCAGACTTTGTCACTACAAACATGGCCATACCCACTTTTGTTGTAACAGACACAACTTGAAATTTCCCTAACTCTGGTTAAAAAGTAGCAGCTTTTTAGGCGACAAACGCGTCTGGAAATGTCCCGAACTTCCATTAAAAAATACTCAA
Organism: Epinephelus moara; assembly: GCF_006386435.1. Lineage (NCBI taxonomy): Eukaryota > Metazoa > Chordata > Actinopteri > Perciformes > Serranidae > Epinephelus > Epinephelus moara. The sequence continues at coordinate 43,665,074 of NC_065511.1, forward strand.
TTTCTCACTACAAACATGGCTTTAAATGTCCCAACCTCATGTTAAAGTAAGAGCTTTTGTTGTAACAAACACGGCTGGAAATGTCCCAAACTTCTGTTAAAAAAAACACTCAATTTGTCACCACAAACACGGCTGGAAATGTCCCAACCTCATGTTAAAGTAGGAGCTTTTGTTGTTACAAACACGGCTGGAAATGTCCTGAACCCTCGTAAAAAAAAACAGTCAATTTCTCACTACAAACACGGCTTGAAATGTCCCAGCCTTATGTTAAAGTAGGAGCTTCTGTTGTCACAAACATGGCTGGAAATGTCCTGAACCCTCATTAAATAATAACTGCCTTTGTTGTAACAAACACTACTGGAAAAATCCTGATCGCTTGTTACTACAACACCCACCTTTGTCACTAAAAACACGTGTGGAAATGTCCCAAAGTGTGGTTAAAAAATACCCGCCTCTGTTGGTCTCAAACTTTGGTCTGCTGCCTGGCAGCTACATCACCGAGGTGTTACACCATCATCCCCTCCTCCTCCTCCTGATGTGAAACTCAGCCCAGACACATGTCTCTGAACTATGTAATTTGTATGAAACGTATAAATGTAACATATCTGCGGTTTACAGAAACCCACAGTGCCAACATTTTATTCTGCTGACTGAGCTGCATCTTCACGTCTTAGTAAGTCAGTGGTTTCCAGGCTGGAGGTCAGTCTGCCCCCTCAGACCTTTTATTCAGAGTTTCACTGAGAGCTACACTCTCACTTATTTTCCCATGAATACTCTGCTCACCATCACAGTTACACTCACTCACACCTGGAGGCTGCCCAGTACAACCACAGTGTGACCTGCTGGAAACTGAGCAGGGAGAGGGACAGCCCCCCGCCCAGGTCGACTCCAGTGATCTTCCACTCCTGCTTCTCTAAACTTTAGTTTATTGATGAATTTCAGACCTTAAAATATTTTATGATTCAGCTGGCTGTCGTTAGTGATGCAGTCTGACATGAACTCAGTAGTTTCCCTCAGAGTTTAAACAGTATTTGTGTCTCTCACTGTTTCTCCACTCGCTGGTTTGAAGTGGGCGGGAGGAAAAAAATGATGTCATATATTTCTGTCCACCAATGAGGGCGGCGTTTGATTTGAACTCGATGACCGATGAGGGATTGTTTGCTCATGTTGCACGGTCACACCACACCCACACCATCCTGATGAAACACGAGCCAAATGATTTTCTTATTTTGTCAGTAATGTTTAATGTTACAGTGGGTTTTCTGTCACCACTGCCCAGTTTAATTTTCTCTGAGCAATTTCATGTGTTAAAACTATTAAAATGACATGAAAAGATCCAAACTGTAACTTCATTGTGATGAACACAGCGACTGTAGTTGACTCTGACAGCAGTTTCTTCCTCTGTGTCTCTGTATCATGTTGCTTTGCTAATGCAACATGTCAGGAGAGAACAAGATGAAGGAATAAAGGAATATATCAACCCAGCAGTGAGGCTTTTATGTGTAATAAGAGTTCCTGGAGTTCTCCATCACAGCGGCACAGCGGATGTCCGACTGCAGAAACACAGAAGTTGTGAACAGGATAAATTTATTGTTGGCGGTAATAAAAAGATAAAATAAAAGCTTGAACATGTCAGTGAGGCCGAAACAACAGCGGGGACAGTTGTTGAGTTTGTGTCAGAATGTAATTAGTATCAGGAAGGTTTGTTTGTGTCGCCATACCAACTGCAAACACTCTGCTGTTTGTTCCAATAACAGACAAAACTTTACCGGACAACTGATTTCCTGCAGATTCCGCGAAACCATTCTCTCTCTCACACACACACACACACACACACACACACACACTTTTACCATCAGCTCAGACCACAAACTATGCCCTCCAACCCTGCTCAGTCCCCTACTGTCCTGCATGATTCCGTGAAACCACAGTCTCCCTCTCTCTCTCACACACACACACCCACACAACCCACACACACACACACACCTTCTTCTGCTTTTTAAGGCGTCTCAGGGGGCCGTGGCGCTCTGCTGTGTATCAGACAGCGGAGCAGAGATCAAGAAGATCAACAGATGAGAGTGATTAGTGATGAAGAGGAAGTCATGAGTGTGTTCCCCCTCTGAAGCCGCACACACACACACACACACACACACACATAAACACAACGCAGACGGCGTCAGAGAGAACATGTGTGACGAGTAAAAATGACAACATACTGTAAGAGTGTGTAAGAGTGTTATTTTCTGCTGTTACAGCACCTTAAATATGAGAGCGATGATACAAAGTGCAGGATGGAGTCAAAACACGTGCAGTAACATCCAGAGCAAGTGAGTGTTAATGGCACAATAACGTCTTTGTCCAGACATGATTGTTTACGTGTAGTGTAACAGATAAAACACACACACAGATATACACTCACAGTGTGTATTCAGGCTGTTTTCAGGCCTTTAATGGGATTTAAAAATATCTTTTAAGTTTCTCTTCAAACATGAAAAACAACATGAACCCTCTCCATCACTGTGGACTGGTTTCTTTTTTCCATCTTTTTGTTTTTGAACTGGTTTTAAATTCAGTTCCATTAGAAAAATCTCTAAAGCTCCAGTGTGCAGGATTTAAGGGGGAAATATTGGCAGAAATGGAGTATGATATAATCAGAATGTTTTCTTTAGTGTATAATCACCAGAAAATAAAAATGTTTGTGTCCTTTGACCCCAGAATGAGACGTTTATATCTACACAGGGAGCAGGTCCTTGTCTACAGAGATCACCATGTTGCACCGCCATGTTTCTACAGTAACCCAGAACAGACAAACCAAACACTGGCTCTAGATCTGTTTTTGCGTCAGCCACCAAAGTTAGCAGCCCCTCTGTGATGAGCAGTGTTGGAAAAACAGTTTTGTTTTTAGTGTGAAACGTCTTTCTTCAGAGTGTCTTTCTCCTGGTGTGAATCAGTTGGTGTGTGTGTTTCTGAGAGGAAGAGACTCTGTGGATAATTCAGCTCTTCAACAATGAACACTGAAGGAATTCTGACCAGGAGAAGTTTCAGCTGGTTGTAATCTGCCGTCCTTACTGCCAGACGACACCAAATGTGACACACTGTTCCTTGTGATACATTGATGTTCCTGCACAAAGACACAAAAACTCAGTCAGTTTGGGCCTTCAGACTTGGTGAAACATTAACATCAGACGTCCAGAATCCACGTCTGATTTGTATGAGTGAGTGTTTGAGGAAAAAAAAGATTTTGAGAATTAAAGTTAAAATATTTCAGAAAACAAAAGTTTTCTTTTGGTAAATTGTTGACTTTATTCTTCAAATTACAAATTTTTCCACTCAACGTTCCACTTTATTTTCTAAATCTCAGATTAGAATTGTGATATTAACGCTCCGTCACAAGTTTGGAATTTAACTTTTAAATTTGATTTGTGTCATTCACCATCTTATTTCAAAGGTCCCATATTATGCTCATATTCAGGTCTATGTGTCCAAAACACATGATTTGTTTTCATTCAGTTCCCGTCTGACTGCTGTCTTCATTTTCTCTGGAGTAACTGTGTGAATGTCCCTGTGAACTGAGTGTTTTGATATTTTCAGACTATTTATGCAGCACCTTTATCTGCTTTATTTTGAAAGACATGGAAATCTGACTTTTTATTAGTATTTATTTTAAGCCCAATATCACAATTTACCTCAGAGGCTTTACAGCACACGACATCCTTCTGTCCTCAGACCCTCACAGCTGATGAGGATTAACTCCCCAAACCCCTTTAACGGGGAAAAACAATGGTCGATTTACAGATTTTCTCTCCAGTGTGGAGGATCAGCTGTTCTGGTAAACTGTGGCCTCCTGCAGAGCTGCATTCAGACAAAACCTCTGCGCTGGTTTATTTTTCCCAAAGTCGTCATTTTCCTGATCCTCTGCAGCTGACGGCTGTTTGGTTTCCTCCTCAGTCTCCGGGGCCATGTTGTGTTGTGTTGAGAGGTAACGAGGATAATGAGAGTGATTACTTGTTCAACAGTTTACCGGCAGTCCGGTCTTTTTCTTCCTGTCTGTGCAGTAAACACAGGCTCGCCTCATGCTGCGGCTTCTTCCCTTTCACTTTTAGTTCCTCATTAAGCTGCACAAATGTGTCCCACTAACGTTAGATATTAAAGACATATGTTTGTTCTCTATTTGTTCTGTGTGTTTGCATGTGTTCTTACTTGTCCAATTATCTGGAAATCAATCTGACTGTATTTTCCTGAGTGACTTTAAAATCAGATAAAACTTTATTCATCTGAGAAAAATGACTGCTTCACACAAAGTATGTATTTTAAACATGCAAACAAGTGAGCAACGATTTTATGATCTGAAAGTCTGAAGACGTCTTGATGTCAAAAACAAAACCAGTTGAACTTGTGTGAAAAGTAAGTTTTAATGACTAGATCACATTTAAATATACTGTAGTCATGAAATACTGTTGAAACAATGACACAGCAGTTAAACGGAGCCTAAATGTCTAAAAACATACAATTTTAAATCAAATTTGGCCGAAGAGTAAGCGTTCAGCAGATCTGGACATAGTGTCAGAGTCTGTCTATTGCCCACATGTTTTAGTTTTCATAGTAATATATTATTTTCCCCCTATTTGGTTTCACCTCACAGTCACATTTATCTTTAGTTAGATATCTTTACAGAGAGAAGCTTCCCCCCATGTTTTACAATAAAATAATAAAACTCAAACATAGACCATGAGGTGTTTTTCATTTGAGATAATGAATTAAAAATATTAAAGAGGTGAATAAACACATTTAAACAACAGAGGGACATTTCAAGGGAATATACATTTTCCATTTTCTGCAAATTTCTTCAAATTTAATTCAGATGTTAGCTGTTTTCTTATCGATGTGTTTGGTGAGGTCGTCTCTGGATAGCTTCTGAAAGTTTACAGAAAGTTTCTTCATTGTTCCCGACAGGTGTCCAGCGTGTGAATGATGTGAAGTAGTTTTACTTTGTTTTTTCTTCCAAAAATCGTAGCTTGCCACACAAAAGATGACTTGATGTCTCTTTTCTTGTTTGTCACTCAAAGTTATGTGAAATTAAAGAAGGATAAAGGCAGTTTTGGAGGCCTAACGCCGAGAGCTCACAAACTCACGTCCACACTCCTTCGCTGCATCCTCAGATCCTCAGATTTAATCAAAGATAATCACTTTTAGTGTAAGAGGAGTTTGTGATGTGAGAAAACAAATAACGTGGAATTCACTTATATTTATTTCAGTTTGAACATGATTTCTGTCAGTTTTGATTTCAGCCTGTAACTCAGCCGTCGGCCTGTAAACTGAGGTCTGAAGACTCACATCAAGAGAGTTTTTAAATCATTTCGTTAAAGCAGCTGTCTCTGGTTTGTTTTGATGGAAATGTTGCAGATGATGTCACAGGAACTCTCAGTTCACACCAACAGCTCAGAGTGATTTTCTGCATATTAAAAATGTGAATGTGTGAAGTCAAACTGTAACGCTGACGAGCTCTGAGACTGAATAACAGCTGATTCATCAGACTGCAGCCAGTTTCTCTTTTCCTCCAGTAAAACCAGTTAACAATCAGCTGACCAGAAGTGTGTATGTGTGTGTTTCTTTGTGTCTCTGTTCCTGGCAGTGTGACACAGACACACACACACACACACACACACACACACACACACACACACACCCTCTCCTCTGTGGTTCTCTGAGGACGGAGGGACGGACGTCCATTTTTAACGAGAGCGACGGTCTTTGAAGTTTGTAACGATTCAAAGAGCACAGTTCACTCTCTCTGTCTCCCTCTTTCTCTCACACACACACACACACACGCACACACACACACACACACACACACACACACACACATCTGCTCATATGACACAAAGTTTGTTGTCTTGTCGTTTCTCTTGTAAAAAGAAGTGCAATCACTCCCTCTTTCACTCCCTTTGCGTTGCTCTCCCCTCCTCACTTTCTGTCCTCTTTGCATCAAACCTCCCAAAACCAAACCGCCCAGCGTCCCTCCAGCCTCACAAACATTCTGCACCAGTGGCCAAAAGTATGTGGAAATCTTTAGTTTCACCCATGTATGAATGTTAAACACATCACCCATCACCTTGGGCACTAGAGATCTAAAACATGGCGGTTATTCTGAACATAAATGGAGTGACGCAACACGACCAAAAGTATGTGGACACCCAGATATAACACCCATATGTGACTGTGGGGATCCATGTGCTGCTCTAACGGCCACAACTCTTCTGCTTTCAGTCTTTTCTGCACATGTCGGGACCTGGCTGACGGGATCTGCTGCTCGGAGAGCAGGAAAAGTGGTTCCTGCTCGCTGTGGTGTCCCCAGCACCAGGGTCGCACGCCAGACAATGAAATAATCACCCCCTTTGATCGAGCACGAGGGCTCTGAAAGGTGTCACGGTGCTTGGTTGTCACCTCTGAATATTTCTAACTAAGCGCACTCTGCATGTTACGCTTTTCAGTTGAACATGGGCTGAGCAGGTTCACCTGTACAGACATCTGTGTGTCTCCTCATTGAGACAACACAAGAGGCTTTCTGCTGCAGGGTGTGAGGAACATGAGGGCAACAATGTGGTATAAAATAAATTTCATTTGGAGGTAAGTGACAGTAATAATTACACAGATGTAATGTTCGGCGGTACGTTGGTGTTAACTGCTGTATTTTCAGGCAGATGACTTTCCCGGTAACACTCGTCGACTTCTTACTTATCCACAAAATATTCTATCTGTACCGCAGCCTGGTGTTTCTGAGCACATTGCAACAACATGTTGAGCATAAACACCTCTGTGCATGCTCATAGCTCGCACGCCATCTACAGAGGCCGTGTCACTGTGTCACACACAGGTCGAACAAAGCTTTAGTGAGGTCCAACTCTGATGATGGTGATCAGGTCTGGCTGGTGTTGGATGGGGTCAGGACTCTGTGCAGGCCAGTCAAGTTCTTTAAAACCAAACTGGAGCTGATCTGTACACGAGCACATCGTCGTACTGAAACAGGAAAGGGACACGAGTTCTTCTCCATGGTATAAAGAAACCTCAACCAAACCCCAAAACACAGCCCACAGGTGTCCACATACTTTTGACCACATACTGTGCAAGTTTTGCATGTCACTAAACAGAAACTTAACGCACACACACGAATGATTCAGGGGGTCACAACAACAAAACAATTACAGAAACACTTTCCTGGAGGTGCTCTGCTGTTTCCAGTCATCGTCTCACACACACACACACACACACACACACACACACGGACCAACCTGTTATTAACCCTGCCGCCCTTTAATAGGCGGCTGTTGAAGGGAGAGAGACGGACACACTGATAGAGGGAATGACAGGAGGATGTTGATGACGGGGGCTGGTGAGCTCTAACACTTTGATCTCTCACACACACACTCACACACACACACACACACACACACACACACACACTATTATTAATAAACACTATGTGTCCTCTTCCGCCCATAGCCTGAGGATCAGGACATCAAGTTTGCTACCTGAGTGTGTGTCTGTGTGTGTCTGTGGTGTTATTAGTCACACACCAGCAGTCCTGTGGATCTCAGAGAGTTTATATGTGTCTAAAGCCTGGTCACTATCCACTGTGTGATGGTCACAACAGCCTGGGATAAAATTCTGACAGTGACCATCTGACTGCTGGTACCACCTACGTCTACTCACTAACCAATAGAAATGCAGCATGAAATGACACACTGATCAGCTGGACAATGCTAAATGCTAGCAGATGCTAATAAACACACTTCGTACAGCTTTCGTTGTAAAATTGGCCAAGTTGGCTTCTTTGCCTCGGCCACGACCGCGTCCACATTCTCCTCCTCCTCTTCTTCAGACTTTTTCGACACACAAACGCCGCTATAGCGTGTTCGTTTTCATTTTTCTCGTAACACTACAGCAATAGAGATGAATGACTGATGATGTTTTGTTCTTGCACACGATTCTTGCATCATTGTCATCGTAGCCTGCGATTCAGTAGATGCTGTCATCGTACATCTGCAGACATTTTTTGGTAAAAAGTAGTGTAAAAGCTAACTGCTATTCTTCCTGTTGGTCGTCTGCCGTGTTTGTTAACACTGGTAAATATTCACCTCCTGTTTTCTTCCATTCAGCATGAGCAGAACAGCGAATCAAACATTCCCCTCCAGTGGCAGAGCATCTTCACATCGTGTGGAGTTCAACTCTGGTGAAGGTTGATTGGTGAAGTTTCAGCGTTAATCAACAGCAGAGCAGTATGTGTGGAGGAGATGCTGATTGTTAGTGTGTTTAAATCCCCTCGGCCACAGTCTGTGTCCTAAAGTCACGTTTGCTCTCCACAGACTTGTGAGATTTCTGGTTTTGGGAGTCGGGACTGTTGCTGTTTGTGAATGAAATCTGTTCATGTGTGGATGCTGTTTAAGCCTCGTTGCTCTCCACACACTACAGGAAGAAAACTGTTTTTAAAAAAGCCACTTTTAACAACAAGAAGTATTATATATGGATATCTGTGATTCTGGCCCTGTGTTACTTGGTATCGGATCGAAATCAAATTTTGTGCTATCACCCACTATCAAGTGCTATCAAGTTTACCAGAGTTAATTTACTACCCACATTGTTATGGCACAAAGCCAGCTGAAAATCAGCGAAATATCCTTTTAAGATTTGAAAAATCAAGCAAGTAACCAGGCTGCACTGAAACAAAAATAATATCTCTTTCAGGTGGTAACAGCTCGGGGGAGGTGAGCACAGCAGGTGCTGCTGGTGATACATATGTGTTTATGATGTAACTGCAACATGATGTAATGATTCAGTGGAAAACTGGGACTCAGTCGTAGAAAAACACCATGAATAGTTTATGAAATCCAAATCTCTACTGAGGAGGTCAGAGGTCAGACACGTGAGGGCAGTCAGTGAAGGCAGAAAAATCTGTTCAGGAAAATCAGACAAGAAGCAAAGTCCATGAATCCAAGCAGAGTCAAAGAGCAGGGAATCAAACATGAGATAAAAGGTGGAGAGCATCAACACACTGAGGCGACAATCTGGCAACCGAACAGATGAAACACTAAATACACAGGGGCTGATTACTGACCACAGACAGGTGAGTGGAACAAGACACAGGTGAGACACATGAGGTCATCAGTAAAGGCGGGAAAACTCAGGAAGTTCAAGAAACACTAAACACAAGGTGAGTAAAACAGGAAGTGGACACAAACACATGAACATAAACTTTACACAATATCACACATGAGGAGTTCTCCTGTGAGGAGGAACTTCTTTGTCTCTGTGTTGGGACGCATTTATAAAGCAGCCGGCACTTTCCACTGCGTCTGTGTGTGTGTGTGTGTGTGTGTGTGTGTATGTGTGTGTGCACATTGATTGTCTAAAGAATGATTATCTGTTATCAATAAATGATTGTACTTTTTGTTGCTGTGTTTATTTTACAAAACGTTTCCATATGTAGTCACTGCATCGTGCCTAATGACGCCCCTCAGCTGTTCTTAAATCGCTGTAAACAACGACCTCTTGTAGCTTATTGCTTAAATATATATGATGGTAACACACCTCCATTAAATTAGTACCCATCATATAGAGGAATTCTGGGAAGACCTGTGTGCACTGTGGGGAGAGGAAGGAGCTGATCTAATTATAAGCTTTTATTTTGAAAAAAAGAAAAAAGAACTTTTGTATGTATTAACCATCATTAATTTTAAACTGACTACATAAGACAGAGCTACACACACACACACACACACACACACACACACACACACACACACACTCACATTGTTTTTTTCTCCCCATAATAAAGTCAGGGGGGTGTTTTTTTGTCTGTGACTCCAGCAGGTGGTTGCACTCAGGCCACTGTGACTCAACCACCTTTAATTTGTTGTGCAGAAGCACAAAAGGAAATTTTAATGTTGCATGAAGACAGTTTATTCCTCTCGTTACTGAGATAATATTGTTTCCATTACATAATGTCACAACTCGTTCGAGTGAACGCAGAGGAGAGAGTGCAGGACTTAATTTAAGAGAATAAAAGAGGAAATAAACTCCAAAGTAAAGACACACACACACACACACACACACACACACACACACACACAGAGCTCTGTCACTGAGATGAAAATGTGCTGTGAGGTGAATTTATGATGCAGCAAAGAACCCAAATGAAAGCAGCAAAAGCCAGAGGGTGAGTGGCTGCTGGTTTAAGTACCGTCAGACCAGGTGAGCTGAGTTTCCCTGATCACCTGACTCCGCCCTTCAGCAGAGGACTCGAACATGAAGTCAGTTCAACAGAGCCGAGCTCTCTTTGTCTGAGGGGCTGTCCACACCAACACAGGTATTTATAAAACCGTGACTCTTTGCTCGCGGTTTGGCCTTTCATCCACACGTAACCGCAGTTTTGGGCCCCTGTAACCGGAGTTATTTGTAACCGGAGTCCAGGGTGAACTTTTGGGAAAAGTCCGGCGTCAGCAGTCATGTGTGGACAGGATAACCGCAGTTATTTTGTCTCGTCTCCATTGTATGACGTCACAGTGTGCGACGTAAACAGAAAACAGCTGTGTTATTACCCGATCCAGTGTGTGTGAGAGACGATTTGAGGATGGACCTAAATAAAATACTGCTGCTATTTAGCAGCATATCAGCACTTTGTGGCTGTATCATACAACTAACGCTACTCAACCACATCCAGCAACAGAGGCGCAAGAGTGCTGTTACGGAGACTGCTCCTGCTGCATAATAATACACTTGTTGTTGTTTTTCCGGTAATGGCGTTTTACTGCCTTCTGATTGGCTACAATGGCCTTACAGTTAGGAGTTATATCGCCACCTACTGCTTTGGCATGTGTATTACATTGCTTTATAGTGGAATTCGTGGTGTCATGTGGACGGAGGTATTTTTATTACACCACTCGTATGGACGCAGATTCTTTAAAAACTGGAGGCCACAAAAGTTCGGTTTTAAAAATACCCGTGCTCGTGTGGACTAGACCTCAGTGGGCTCAACAAACCCTGCAGCCTCAGTCAGAGAAACTTGGTGCTACAAAGGACGTCATCAGCTGTCTCTGTTCACTCAGGCCTTCTGCTTCAGGCTCTGTGTGCGCTCACATAAAATGACACATTCAGCTCTCTAAACATGATCTGTGCGGTCTACTTCGCCCTCTGAAGAATATTAAAAAAGTATTAAAGTAAAAAGCAACACTTCCTTCCCTGGCGGCGAGAGAGGCGAGCTGGCAGAACATTTCTAAAAGACTGTGTAAAACTCACATGTGTGTGTTCAGCTCGTCTAACAGCTACAGCAACTAACAATTAACAAAAACCAGTACAATGTTGATTTTTTTTTATCTGTCAAACGTCCTCGCCCCATCACACACTCACTCCCCCTGTGTTCCAGTAAACGTATAAAACACTTCCTCTGTGACCGGGTCAACATGGCGCAGAAACGGCGAGCAGCAGCAGTGATGTGTAAGACATGTGGACGATCTCTGCAGGAAGAGACAGCGGCTGCTGCGGTCTGAAGATGAAGAGAAGAAGAAGGAGGCTCCACATGTGTGAAGATCGAGGAGGGGTCAGTGAGATGATGCTTTCTGCTGAGTCACCTCAGTCATCCTCCACACGTGTGTGACTGTGTGTGTGAGACAGACGTGGATTATTAAAAAGGAAGTGTGTGTGTGTGTGCATGTTTGTAGTTTGAAAAACATGAAGACAGACTGCACAGTGTGTGTGTGTGTGTGTCTGTGTGTGTGTGTGTGTGTGAGGGGACCATACTTCACAGTGTCTGTCCTCCTTTAGTTGAATCAACACAAATCAATCTGCTTCCGTCCATATTGGTTTCATTTCCTCTTTGATTTTTGCACGATATTTGTAGAAAACAAATTCTAAAATCTTCAGTAACAACAACCCTTCCTTTGAGCACAGCGCCAATTAAATCACCTTGGTCTCATTTATAACCACTGCATACACACACATAAGGGCATGAAATGTGCGTACGCCACTTTCTCAGCATAAATTAGGATTTGTAAAGAAAAACTGGACGAAGAAACGTGCGGAAACTTATGGAAACTCTGACCCATGAGTCCGCACATTTTGGAGACGGGACATTGGCGACACACATGGTGAGGCGGTGAACTGAAGCCAGATTGTGGAAACTAGACGTAAGAGGAATCATCATGTGCATAATGATCTCTGACACATTTAAATTCACCTCATATCACGTGTTTCTTACAGATCTGTTCAGATGCAGCAGTGTTATTTGTGTTTGTGCCAGTGAGCCACAACTGTTCCATAAGATATGTCACCTTAAATCTCAAATCAAATGCTGCTCTATATTTCATTAGTGCTGTCTCACTGTCACATTCCCACCACCGGAGCACAGAGGAGACGGTCCGGCCTGCTGACACTCGTGGTCAGCTGTGGAGAGCACTGTGTGCAGCTGGGTGATGTCACTCTGTGGCCGGTGACAGGATTCGGGAAAGTTTGGCTTTCTTTTACCTGATGATGAGTTTGGATATACTGAGTCATTGTCACCTCAGCTGTGTTCACTGCACTGATGAAATTAACATTGTGGCTTTTAACTCTGCCTGCTCCACCCTGTGATATCTGCAAACCTATTTTTAAACTCAATTTGAAATCATTTTAAATCTTTTTATCTTTACACCTCTTGTCTGCACTTGTCTGATATTTTTCAAAGTGTTCTTTTAGTAATTAATTTGACCTTTTATATTCTTCTTCTTCTTCACTCTTTTATAGTAAATCTGTTTCTTTTCTTTTTTTTTTTTTTTAGGTTTATTTTATTTAATATGGACATCACAAATACATTGAGACTGTCCCAGTGGACAGACCAGATGCCTTTGCTTAGGTGTGTGTAGCACACATGCTAATTTTCAACACCAGTCCATAGGCAGCTTTTCTGAAAACACAGAGCATATAATTAACAAATGGGATAAAAACAAACAGATGTTATGATTGCAAACAGTAGTATTCAAAGATCACAGAGCATATGATCAGCAGTAGGAGATAAAACAAACAAAATTCATGATCACAACCGTGGTATTAGTAACAATATTAAACTTAGTCCATATTTATACATGTGAACATTGTTGTTTTGCTTTTAACCATGCTTTTAGTCCTCTGTTAAAAGCATTTGTATCAGTCTCCAGTTTCAGGTGAGTGGGTAGAGTGTTCCATAGGTTAACGCCTTTTACTGAAAAGGCAGATTGTCCAAATGATGTTGTACACCTAGGAACAATGCAGTCACCATTGTAGGAGGCTCGTGTGTTCATTTGACTTAAGCTCAAACGTCTTTTTTTCCTTTATTATGTTTTATATTTTATTGCTGTGTAAAGCACTTTGAATTGTTATTGGTGTATAAAGTATGCTACACAAATAAAGCTGCCTTGCCCCATATATATATATATTTTCTTTTCATGATGGTTTTAACTTATGTAAAGTGTCTTTGAGGACCGTGACGACTGCTGCTTGTTTCTGTCTGTGACTTTATGTTTGCTCAGAGTAGACTGTGAAACTAAACAAAAGAACTGACATGCTCGACTCACCGCCTGAAAAGTCACAGGGTGCCGACCCAAAAATCACAAACTGAATAGATTTTGACACTGCTGTGCGTCATTAAAAGACTGATATATATGATATTTGTGAGTGCTGACATTTTGCTCTGAGTAGACTGTAGAAACTGAAATGTCCTTTTGGGATAAATGAAGTCATCTGAAATGAACTGAATGAAAAGCTCTATAAATTAAATGTATTATTATTGTCATTATTAATGAGAAGCATTGTGGGTATTATTAGGATTAAAGAGAAAACTTGTGTCAGAGTTCTTCAGAGAGAAGAGGGGCTGTTTGGTAGTTTCCTTTTTTTGTTTGCATCGTCATCTGTTGAACTGTGATGACACAATGGCAGGAGTGTGTGTGTGTGTGTGTGTGTGTGTGCAGATCATATTTACTTCACAGTGTCTGTCCTCCTTTAGCGGAATCAACACAAATTAATCTGCGTCCGTCCATATTGGTTTCATTTCCTCTTTGATTTTTGCAGGATATTTGTAACAAACAAAATCTAAAAATTTCAGTAACATAATTTTCAATCAGGAGAGACTCCTTCTTAGTGACAAGAATATTCATTTACTTGTGCACACAAGTATAATTATACAAGTATAATTGGACCCCAGTTATTTAAGGAGGATGATGAAGCCGTAGAATAGGAAACCTCCCAGTGTGTAGACGCTGGTGGTGGTGGAGGTGGTGAAGATGAGTTAAGATGAAGGTATGAAGAAGTTCTGATGATGTGGACGAGGAGAGGAGTGGGCCATTGTTGAACTCGCCCTGGACTCTGGATATGATGGCTGGAGGTGAACAGGGCGGAGGAGGGCGCGGCGGTTCTGCCTAGCTGACAGCTGCAGAGGAAAGAGCAGATTTAAAATTTATCAGTAGCATCGTGATTGGTTGATAGAGATCGTGGTGAAGTTGGATTGGATAACTGGAGGAGACAACAGCCATCGTCAGCTGAATTGAGGCAGCAGTGTGATGGAGAGAACTGTGAAGGGATGAAGTGTAAAGGAAGTCTTCCTGATTGAACTCATTTGGGTTGAAATCAAGAGTGAGAAATCAGTCGGTACTTTAGGTTTTCCTTAATCGCACAAAGAGATGTCTTACACACTTAAAACCTTAATATCTCCACTCTGTATTCTTCCCACACATCCACAACCTCAGAGTCATTCTCCACAGCAGCCTCTCCTTTGAGCACCACGTCAATCAAATCACCAGAACTGCCTTTTTACACCTATAAAACAGAGCTCATCGCCGCCCGTCTCTCCCTCTCTGCTGCAGAAACTCTCATCATGCCGTCATCACACAGAACTGACAGCTGAACAACATTCTTTATCATCTGAAGTCCCAAATAAACTCCAGCACACTCAGAACTCTGCTGCTCGTCTGCTCACCAATCCACCTCGTCCTCCAGAACCTCCACTGGCTCCCTGAAGTGTCGTCTGAAAACAGACAATGCATGTAACAGGCTGAAGTTGACACGGCGTCCTCGAGCGTCACCAACCAACACACCCAGGGTACCTTGCAGCTCATATCTTGACGTAGAGAGTCCATGACCAAACGTGGACATGTGACGAGGTCACAGTGAGGATGTGTTGACAAAGCTAAAAACGTTCCTGTGTTACTCTGCCTCTCCACCCTGTGATAACGCCAACGATTTTTACACCTGATTTTTAATAATCTTTTTATCTTGTCTGCACTTCAGCTGTTTTTAATAGTGATTTTAAAAAAAATACGTAAATAATTTAGTAATTAATTTGACCTTTTATATTCTTCTTCTTCTTCTTCACTCTTTTATAGTAAATCTGTTTCCTTTATTATGTTTTATATTTTATTGCTGTGTAAAGCACTTTGAATTGTTATTGGTGTATAAAGTATGCTACACAAATAAAGCTGCCTTGCCCCATATATATATATATTTTCTTTTCATGATGGTTTTAACTTATGTAAAGTGTCTTTGAGGACCGTGACGACTGCTGCTTGTTTCTGTCTGTGACTTTATGTTTGCTCAGAGTAGACTGTGAAACGGAANCTTTATTATGTTTTATATTTTATTGCTGTGTAAAGCACTTTGAATTGTTATTGGTGTATAAAGTATGCTACACAAATAAAGCTGCCTTGCCCCATATATATATATATTTTCTTTTCATGATGGTTTTAACTTATGTAAAGTGTCTTTGAGGACCGTGACGACTGCTGCTTGTTTCTGTCTGTGACTTTATGTTTGCTCAGAGTAGACTGTGAAACGGAAATGAACTTTTGGGATAAATGAAGTCATCTGAACTAAACTGAACGAAACGTGCTCTGTAAATTAAATGTATTATTATTATCATTATTAATGAGAAGCATTGTGGGTGTTATTAGGATTAAAGAGAAAAACTTGTGTCAGAGTTCTTCAGAGAGAAGAGGGGCTGTTTGGTAGTTTCCTTTTTTGTTTGCATCGTCATCTGTTGAACTGTGATGACACAATGGCAGGAGTGTGTGTGTGTGTGTGTGTGTGTGTGTGTGTGTGTGTGTAAGAGTTTCATTTTTTTTATGTACGTGTGTGTGGGCTTGTGTGTGTTTTAAATAATATCCATGCAGAGTGAAAGATGGCAGGGGTGTGTGTTCATAGCTTGTGGTTTATTTGAGAGAGCAGATTATGAATTATTAGACACACACACACACATCACCATGTTAGGTGGAAGGTATAACATGTCTGCACAGCCAACTCCCTCTCATTCTGAAGTCGTCACATGGCACCACTTGGTCAGTGACTTCCGTGTCAAACACTGATAAGAAAAGCCATCACTCTGCAGCAGTATGTAACGCCACTGGACGGCATCAGTTCAGTCCTAGAGTGGAAACTTTTTAAAGTCACATTAGGAGCTTGCAGCTGATATAATCTGGTATATAAAATGTGAGAAATGATGAAATGTCTTTTTTTAATCTGTTTTGGCCGCTCCATGTTCCTGTACTGCAAAAGCACAAATAGCCCTGAATCAGAATGAAACTGGCAGCTGGTTCACTTTACCGCAGTGCCTGTATTTTCTGTCTGTGCGTTGATGGTTTCTGAAGCTATCAGATATAAATCTGGTTTTCACTGTGTGAGAAATGGACATCTGGCGTGAGAGTATGAAGAGTTTCAGTTGTGTGAGAGTCAACTGCCCGATTTACACAGAGATCGTGCTGGTATTGACCAGGTGTAATGTTCATCACGACAGTATCTTAGGTCCTGTTGAGACGACAACGGTTTCTCTAAAAATGGAAAAGTCTGTCCTTTGCGTTTTAGAAAACTTCCGCGTTTATATGACGACGTTATTGAAACGATCTCCGTTCACACCGAGCCGCAAAATCGAGTAAGGTAAAGCTGCAGTACCGGAGGCTGCAGTTTTAGGACCGTTTAATTTTCCGAGCGGAGGCTGCAACCTGAAGTCTATTTTGATTTTTTTGCTATACCCACATACTACTTTCTTATTAAATAGTTATAATCAGTGTTGGGCAGTAACGTGTAATTTGATTGATGAAGCCCAGGTAACTATACATTACCATTCCTGGTCCTCTCACTCACACCTAAACACCCGTTCTGGGATACACAGTGTCGGCCCGCTTTGAGAGGAGCGGTGCGGTGGAGGTGGAGTTGCCACAGTAGATCTACACTTTGCTGGAGAAGTGTTGATAAATTCAACAGGGTGAGCAGCACAAGCAGAGCTCGGCATTGTTGTTGTGATGGTCGACTTTCTCGTGCATGCCTAGTGACTGGAACCGTAATGAGCATGTGCAAAAAGTCTCCGTTTTCAGAGGAACCGCATATTGCGAGTTTACATGACAACGGAGACGCTGCCGTTTCCAAAAAATTGCACTCTGGAACCCGTTTTCAAAACGTTGCGTTTTCAGGCACCCAAAACGCCGCTGTCGTGTAAACGATCGGCCAAAACGCAACTAAAGTTTACCATTTCAGTTGAAATCGTTGTCGTATAAACGGGACCTTAGTGTAGCGTGTTAGCAGGTTAATATTTGCTCTTTAGCACCAAACACCACCTGAGGCTGAATCTTCATGTTCATCTGGGTCGCACCAAGCAAAGTCCTCCAGACGTTCCTCTCCCCAGTGACGCTTTCTAGCTCCCCAGGCAAGATGGGATATATATGCCAGAACCGCCTCAGCTGACCCCCGTCAACATGAAGGAGCAGCGGCTCTACTCCGAGCTCCCTCCAGATGTCTGACTCCTCCCCCTATCTCTAAGGCTGAGCCCAGACACCCTACAGAGGAAACTCATTTCAGACGCTTGTATCTGTGATGTCATTCTTTCAGTCACTACCCAGAGCTCATGACCATAGGAGAGGGTTGGGACGCAGCTGGACCAGGAAACCAAGAATCGAGAATCGCCACCTTAACATGGGGGAGGGGTTTGTGTGTCCCTGTGATCCTAGGAGCATTGCTGTCTGGGGCTAATAGCCCCTGGTAGGGTCTCCCATGGCAAGCCAGAAACCATAATGGTCAGGGAGAGCTTGCCAGCGAGTGTCTGGTGGCCGTGACATGTGTTTGATGTCAGAGGGTTTCTTGTGACAGCTGATTGTGAAAGAAGACAAAGACCAGAGGAAAAAAAAAATCATGTCCAACATCTTTATTGTCTTCAGTGAAGACAAAGAGGAAACCATTAGCTGAGGAAGCAAAGCTCTCACTGGTGACAGGCAGCAACTGGATTTATGGGAAATGTGGACTTAATTTGGAGAAACATTTGGCTCCCAATCGTCTCCATCATGCTCTCATTTGTCGATCGTATTTTTGAGGAGGTACTGCAGTCACAGTAATAACGACACGTCCATGTTTGATAGTGCAACTTCCACATCTTTAAACTTTAATAGCTGATGTCCACAATCATGTCTTCAGCAAGTCGGTCCAATACTGAAAAAAAAGGGATGTGACTTCCTGTCACAGAGTTTTGGGAGGGAAAAGTGAATTTCGGGGAAGTGGGATGAAGGCAGAGGGGGGTGACGTGTGTGAGTCACCCGTCCTGACCAGTGACCCTCCTCTGCTGCGACGTGATGATGGGCTGCAGGGTGTTTACGGTAAAACAGCCGCCGGAGACGCTGCTCGTTTTCCGAAAACGTCTTCAGTGGCGTCACCCTGGAACAGCTTGGAGGAGATGGAGAGTGTGTTTGTGTGTGTGTGTGTGTGTGTCTGTGTGTGTGGGTGCTGAAGGGTTTGTTTAGTTCGTGGTTTCGTTATGATAGAAACTAATCGCGACATTTCAGGGGAAACTGACAGAAGATCTCCCGAGAGGCAAATGATGAATCAGTAAATGGAGACATGAAAGAAGACGAATGTTTAATGTATGTCTGTATTGAACGTGTGTAACTCTGTGTGTAACTCTGTGTGTGTGTGTGTGTGTGTGGCAGTACAAGTGTTTTTATTTGTACTTGTACAGTAAGTAAGTGTGTGTTTCCTGGTTTCTGTGCATGTTTATACATATCTTGTGTGTGCGTTTGTTTGTGTGAGTGAGAATGTGTGTGGGCGTATGTGTGGGTGTGTGTGTATGTGTGTGTGTTTGTGTGTGTGCATAAATCATGAGTGTCTTCTGTGAAATGAAGCCAGCAGCGCTGCTGCTGTTTCGTGTTGCCTCTCGGCTGCAGCCTCACAGTCTGAATCCTGATCAGAGTGCTCAGCTCTGTCGAGAGGAAACTTCAGCCTGATGGTGACGCTACAGAAGTCAGGAATTACAAATATACTCCACCTCTCCTCCCATTGGCCCTACTTGGACTTCTGCCGCCTAAACTTTCATTGTTGTCCCGGTGCGTTTCCCCCTGATGCGCTGTTAAACAATAACTCTGAGCAGCTGCATACCATGCTGACATGAAAGGACAGCTTTTTTCGTTGGTGTGTGACACCGGAAGTCACTGACCAAGTGCCGGATTTCGACTTCGGAGTGAGATGTGGTTGCTTCGTTAAAGTCCTGAGGCATGATCTGCCTCCAAGCCAGCTGTTTAAAAGTGATAAACACCTTGTCAGGCATTATCCATTACTTATCTACATAAAGTTCATGAGAAAAAAAGACAGGAGGAGTGAAAACACAACATCCTAAAAAATGTATATAAGAAACAAAACAAACCCTGACAACCCCCATTCTCCAACAAAAGTGTTGTTATTGTGCATTTCTGCATGAGTGAATACATTTGTATGTTTCATATGTGTCGACATTTATAAAGTGACGTAGTCTATGAGCTGACTTCGTCATCTGGAGGTGGAGGGGATGGTGGATAGCGAGATGCCTGCCAAGCCACCAAGAGTGGGTGTTTTTTAGTGACCGATCATGATTTTTCCCGCTGTATCATTGCTGTGTCTCCTGTCAGGATTGTGCCACTAAAACCAGGTAAACATCTTTTCCTCACCATAACCAGGCGGTCTTTGCGTCTAACCTGAACACAAGTTTCAACATGTCAGCTACCTCTCCTGCTCTAGATCACAAAGTTACCTATTAAATATATTATTTGTCGTTTCTTCCACTGAACGTTCAACCCAGTCCCCAGAATAATGTTGGCATTGTGCGTTTCTGCAAACTGCAGATATGTTCGATTTCAAAGTTATTATGTGGCGGATACATTAAAACTTTACATTTCTTTACATTTCAACAAGGCTGTGGTTAACGTGTGGTTATGTTTAGGTGTTTAGGTTATGTTTATGGTTCAGAAAAGATCATGTTTGGGCTTACATCACAACTATTTTTCACTGCACACTGTTGACTGGAAACAAACTGACAGATCTCTAAAACAGACTCATGTTTGGTGCCTAAAAAGCTGCTGAAAATGCAGCACTGACTTGCATGTTATTTGTTGGTTATGAACAGTGGTCTGCAGCTTGGCAGGCATCTCGCCAAGGTGTCATACATCCACCATCTCCCCCACCTCCAGATGACAAAGGAGTCAGGCACGAATGAAACATGTCTGACGTGGTTTTCAGAAATGTACAATGCCAACATTTTCTTCTGGTGACTAGGCTATGATTTCAAGGTCAGGACAGTATCAAACTGCTGGAGTGCTGGTTGTTGCATGTCCAAGATGTTAACATGCTCCACAGAGAGGGAGAATGGATCCAACATTAGGCTTTATTCAGCTTTTCAACACAGAGAAAGATGATGCAATGTCCACATTTGGCAAGTCCTGTAGAGGTGTAGTCATAATCTGAGAATAATCAAGATCCGACATGGTGTTTGTCTGCCAGATGCGTCACTGGGAGAAGTGGGAGAGGGCACTCTGATTCCAGACGGTGATAGAGAAAAGAGAAAGAGGTTGACATCTTTGATCAGTTAACATGTGACAACATGAGCAGAGAGGATGAAGAGGAGGAAGTCATCAGCAAAAGTGTTTATATGACAAAATCTCTCATGAACTGAAATTCATCATCAAGATGTAAACGAGTCAGTGTTCTGATGATTTACCTTTTATTAATGGAATAAGAGTCCATATAAATGCAGCCTCTGTTAAAACACATTTGAAATCACTGCACAGTGACTGAGTGACTCAATATAGACATAAATAAAAGCGCTAAGTGAGACCAGTCCGGCCCTCAACTGGAATTTCCTTTGACTTGAAGTCGTGGGCGTCCCTTTTCTTTAAAACTGAGGGTATCTCACAGAAGCTGTTTGTGTGAAAGGGAGGACTGTGTAAGATGAGATAAAGTTTGAAACTTTATCAAGCCCTCTGTGGAAATCGGAGAGCAGATAAACAAACCTTACCTCGAGTGGAAGGCAGGCCTGACGTTTCGGTGCATGCTGGGCCCGTGGGATATCCCCCCTCCTCCAGTGGCAGTAGGTGTTGTTCTCCCCCGGTCAGAAAAGTGCTGTGAAACCCCGGCGTCATGATGCTGATGTAGTGGAACTCGCTGTGTCAATGGGTGACTTGAGAAGTTTCCCTGATAGTAATAATAAGATAGAACAAACAGGAAAGAGAGACGCAGTGCACGAAAGTGAAAGATGCTGAGTCAAAGGATGGGGGCGCGCCGAGTGTTTTTAGTTGGCTGATGAGGTAGTGGATTGATACTGCTCTCTCATATCATGACTTTTACTCTGCGTGGAATCCTTAATAACATGGAGGTGGAATGTGTTTTATCACTTCCTTTCTGCAAAATGTCAGTTTTTACAGCTGGCTGATGAACAGATTAACGTCGGAGGAAATCAGTTTCAGACTGTCCAAATGTCACTTTCTCTGAAATCTGTGGGTTTTACTTTGACAATGAAAATCAAAGAGAGTGTCAGTGTATTATTCTTAATGTTTTATTCTGTGGTGATTACAGTCATTTAAAAGCAATGCAGTCCATTAACGTTACAGTGTTTGATTTAGACTTTTTTCAGAACGAATTTTATGCAGTTCACATAAATCTGTGTATGTGTCTTGTTGCTGTGATCTTTATTGTGTGCTCTCTGTTGCTGCTGAGCTCATTGATGTTCAACCCTGGATGGATTCTTTTGAAGGATAACATAAACTTTAATATCACATTGATTGTGCTTAGTTTTTTATAATTTAAACTAAACAAGATAAAACTGTTTTGGACATATTTGTGGAAAGTGTTTAAGGTCTCGTCCACACGTACACGGAGATTTTTGAAATTTTTTTCTCTCCTTCATTCTGAATAAAAAATAATCCTGCCTGACTCAGGGGTCAGCAACCTGCGGCTCCGGAGCCACATGTGGCTCTTTGTGGCTTTGACAAAAAATATGGAAATGCCTGATGTTTTTGTTTTTTTTAACATTTTGATTTTAATGTATCAGTTGCAGACCTGAAGAAATTTTCACATTCTCTGATTGTAAAAATGTGAAGCCTATATACCGGATTAAAAAAAAAAAAGTGTTAACATTTCAACAACTAAAATATGAGTAATACTTCTACTCATCCACTGCCTGGCACCATTTTTCTCTAAATTTTGCCAAACCTCGACAGCAGTGGTTGGTCTTGAGTCTCCCTAGCTGGTTAGTTATGGATGCCAAATCCCAAAAAATTGTCTTGGAATAAACTTTAATAGTGTGTGGACAGATTTGTTTGCTCTGCAAAGTTAAGGTACCAAATTATACATATATGTATATATATATATATATATATATATAATATAAATAGTGCCCTGTGCTCTTTGGTTTAGGATTACACGTCACATCACTTGATGCACATCCTTGAGACTATGAGTGGGAGTGACAGTGCCGTCTGGGGGTCATCAGGTGGGCAGTAGCCACCATGTGGTAAAACATATAAATGACTGCTCATTTGACTGTTAGTACAGTATAGGCTAATTAAAGGGATAGTGCACCCAAAAATGTAAATTCAGCCATTATCTACTCACCCATATGCCGATGGAGGCCCTGGTGAAGTTTTAGAGTCCTCACATCCCTTGCAGAGATCAGCGGGGGGAGCGGCTAGCACACCTAATGGCAGACGGCGCCCCAGACTAACGTCCAAGAACACAAAATTGAATCCACAAAGTATCTCCATACTGCTCATCCGTAGTGATCCAAGTGTGCTGCAGCCCCGACATAAAAAGTTGTTTCGAACTCTGTTTTTAGCCTCACTGTAGCCTGTAGCTCTGACTGCTTCTCTGTGCTCCGCGCTCACGTGTGCGCGCTTGCGCGAGACCAGCGAAAGCACGAGCTTTGCTCACCTGTGTTTACATCACATGACACGTGCACCGCAGGGAGAGACAACAGTAACCACAGAGCTAAAAGATAATTTGCACAACATGTCTGAAGACTTTGAAACTGAGGAGGAACAGCATTTCTTTGTTGAGCCGTATTTGTTTGAGCCCGAGTATACGGACGGAACTCAGGCTACTGGACGAAGCAGCCGCCGCAGCTCATGAGCCTAACCCTCAGCCAGCCGCAGAATACCGGAGTCCAGCACTGCAATAAAACTATAATCCAAAGACCACATTACCTATCAGCGACCTCAGGCCCCCAGGAGCGGTGCACAACCTTGCCTCCAGTGTTTCTAAGTGACAACGAAAAAATCCCCTGCAACTATTATTAAAGAGACGTCAGTAAAACTGTTGACACGACACCTCCAACTGCAAACAAGGTCATTACATGTTTTTATATTCTGAATTTTTGACCCAACGTGGTTTTAAATTCATAAAACTTTCCTCAGGCCGAGAAAAGTTTTTTAAAAATCCATGATGTCATCACAATGTGTCACAAGTATCTTGTGGGCGGGGCCAGCAGGAGAAACACTACTGTGAATATTCAGTGGGATGCTTATTGTGGAAGTAAACCAGGCGTAAATCAGTGGATGCATTTTTTTGAGCGTCACAACCACATCCACAAGCAAAGTGACTTGTTTTTTCCATTTGGGTCGAGTACAGATGAGATCATGTTACAGTGGGTGCCGTTGCAATTTTATGTGCTCTTATTTTGAAATTTCGCATGATTTTCTAATGCCTTCTTGGTGTTTATTTTTTATCTTTTGTCATGTTAGCAGCTCTGCTATAACTGTCCATGTTAGGTTTTACTTTAACTCTCAAACAGTTGATCTTTAAACTTCCCGATGTTTATGATCGGAGAGGTGAAACTTTGTTTTGATGAGTCCACATTTTCCTGAGATCGTACGAACTGATGACTGTCGGCTTTAAAATGACTCATGTGGTCTGTTTGTCTCCTGCACGCAGGATAAAAGACAGACCTCGGTTACTGCAGCCCATAGGGCACAGGGAGCTGTGTTCCCATTTCCTGCTGCAGTCTTAAAGTTTGACACTGCACGGAAATGGACATAAAGATTCACGACTTTCCACCAAAGAGCCTGGTTTACAGCTGAGGTAAAAGTTGGAATATGTGAATCAATGTGTTGGACATTAAAAACAGGACTCTGAATCTGTGCTGGTGAGTTTTGGCCCAGAGCTGGTTTGTCTGCAGTTTGTGTCATCGGTCTCTTTCTCTTGTGTCTTTTCTTTAGGCTCAGCTCAGGCTTCACAGGTGCAACAAGAGTGTGAGGGAGATGCCAGTCAAGCACAGTCTGCACACACCTGCAGTCTCAAGAAGACGCCTGATCAGGTGAATTAAGTGAAAACACCTGTGTGGGTTACAGACATTATCGTGCTAAACCATTTTCTGAAGCATTTTACAGATGTGCACACTGCAGTCACTGTATCTTCAGAAATAATTTCTGACAGACTCCAGTGACAGCTTAAATATATGTTATTCTTTTTCCCAGCTGACATTTTTCCAGATTCCATCTCATACAGTCTTTACTAAGTCTCTTTTCACCTGCCCTCTCAAGACATCTGTTGTGGTCCAGATTTTGGATTGGAGTGGTCCAGAATGCTGAAAAGGTTTAATGACCTGCACCGAGGAGGTTATGTTTCAGGCTCGGTTTGTTTGTGTGTCAGTGGGATTACGTAAAACGAAACGTGGTGAAGGGGTGCAGAGTGGGCCATGGACCAACACATTAAATTTCAGAGCTGATCCAAATCACTGAGCCAATGCACAAATTATTAGAGGGCATTTGGCCATGGCAGAATAAATGTCTTACTTCATGGATACTCGACTTACACCACTTTAGCAAACTGACAGGAGATCAGGGGCCAGTCAGGGGCCCCGCACATGTACGCAGGGGCTTTTCTAGATTTGAAGACATTTGGGGCTCAGCCGGGGCACATAGTAGCGTCAGACCTGTTAAAACGTAAGTGAACGGGCAACCTTCAAGTGCAAAGTTAGTCCACTAAACAAGCTTTTTTTCCACAAAGACCGCCTCATATCGTTAGGATAAATGTCAGAGAACATATAGAAAACGACATGTAAACATGTTGTCTGACCTTACCGGTGTGCTGCCATGTTTGTTTACTAAACATGTTGTCTGACCTTACCGGTGTGCTGCCATGTTTGTTTACCATCTAGCTCTGCTTTCCAATATCTGGCGAGCTCTAGATAAAGCCCAGCTGGATACTACTCCAGGTGGAGGTGTCTCGTCCTCGGTCACATCCAG
>NC_065511.1:43690773-43731872 GCF_006386435.1 Epinephelus moara
TTTGTGGAAAAAAAGCTTGTTTAGTGGACTAACTTTGCACTTGAAGGTTGCCCGTTCACTTACGTTTTAACAGGTCTGACGCTACTATGCGCCCCGGCTGTATCTAGGCTAACGGCTAACATGCTAACTATTATTTTTATGTCACTAGTCACTTGAAACAAATTTAGGACGATAGGAGACAGGTTGAAATAAACCGAAATTTCCTTTTAAGAACACTTTGTTTTTCTGGGATACTCTCTTGCGGGGAGGTAGCGGTTGCTGTGTTGCAGTGTAAAGGCAGCTTCATGTATATTATCCCAGTGTGAATCAATTTACTTTCCCTGTCAACTGGCTCTCTACTGGGGGCCAGATTTGGCCCATGGGCTGTAAGTTGAGTATCACTGCGTTAAAGGCTGCGCTAGTTTTTTTTTAAATATTATTTTTTCTGGCTTTTTTTGCCTTCAATGTACAGGATAGAGTGAGGCGGGGTGACAGAGGGAGAGAGCAGAGGATGACATGCAGCAGATGGTTGCAAGCTGGAGTCGAGCCTGCGGCTGCTGCAGCAAGGCATCGCCATTGTACATGGGGAACCGGCACTATCCACTGCGCTACCGACGCCACGAGGCTGCAGTAGTTTTTAGTAGTTAGCTCTTCAGCTAACTTGGGCTTGCTAGGTTATTGCAAATAGCCTGTTTGGCCTGCAGCTTTATGACGAGCCAGTGGCTTATCCCACCCAGGTGCAGAACTGAATGATTCAGGCGCTCTTTTGTTTCTGAGATTTGTAACAATTTTAGGATCAGTTTCACTAAATTGTGTTGAGGCAAAATTCTCCAGTGTTTTTTTTGCAGAAACAGCTGCTGAGAGAGATGAGTGAAAAACAGATCAAGCTTTTTAATGAGAAACAAGTGGTGTGCTCCGTAACAACTAGAAATACTATTTAAGATGGCAGATGTGCCTGTCAAATATTAACATAGGAAAGTATCTACAATTACTATGTAGTGGTAGAGCGAGTATAATTTCACTTATATAATTTCACTGCATTAAAGACAAGCATTATTTTTCCAGCTTTTCCACAATGTCTGTACACATTCATTTCAATGACTGTTCTACCAAACCACATGCAAAGAGAATAAAGCACACAGAGCCGCAGGGTTTAGATTAGAGCAGTGAACATTTATATCATAATTTACACTTTTTGACATTTTGCACATAAATAAGTATGTAAACCAGAATGTAAACAGAGACAGTCCTTTCGGGGATTCTCCTCTGGAGTTAAAGCTCTGATCAGAGAAAGAGACGCTTTGGTCGAACATTAGTTAGAGACAAAGATGATGAAACAGAGGAGAGACAGATGCACAGTTCAGATTGTTGATGTACAACTGCTGCAGAAAGTCACAGTTGCTTTAGTGACATTAAGCTGAGTCTTAATGCCGTTCTGACCAGTTTCAGTGATATTGTACACAGTGTAAATGGTGCAAGCATCGGCACTGAAGTTATAAAGTAGGAGGGGGGGGGGGGGCCAGTGCATAAAAGAAGGCCGAGGTGCTTTGGTGTATGCCAGTTCAACAAGGTGGCGGACGGGTGGGGTTGAAGAAGGGGCCATTGCTTCTCAACCGAAATATTAACAAACAACAACAACAAAACATCTACAAAACGTGAGACCACAGCGAAAGATTGAACACTTCATCATATACACACAGTACGTCTTCCCTTCTTCAGCAATTTGATTCCTCGAGTCCTTCTTCCCTTGTTTTCATTTTCCTTTCTCCTGGTTTTTGGTGTGCATTTGAAATTAAAGCCAAGTGAACTTTGGTTTCTAGCGTCAAGTGTGAAACCTCCTCAGTCTGAGGAGGTTCACTTCCCTGTCGGGTGCTGACAGTGTTGTAGAAAAATAAAACAAAAGGAGGGACGAGGGGGGGCGGCTGGCCGGCCTCCCGAGTCCATTATGTGCTACATGTTAGCGGGCGGTGCCGCTCCTTTGGACCACACGAAGAGCTGCACTCCAGTTCAGTTTGGTTTCTTCTTCTTCTTCTTCAAGTAGCAAAAATAAATAGAAAGCTCCCACCTTTAGCTGTCCCTTTAAACACACACACACACACTCGCACAAACACACACACAGTCGTATCGTCACATGCACACTGAGGTAACCGTTGTGAAAAATATACAAAAAATGCCCTTTTTAGTTTCAAATTAAATTAAGTAGGCATCAGAAAAAGGACACAGACATACTTTCGGGAAGCTATCGAGCAGGGTTGAAATAAAGCTCTTCTCACTAAGTTAACAAATTTATGTGCCGCACTTTGGCAAGTTATTCAAACCCTTTTTTAACCTGCTATGTTGGTTCCTAAATTTAAATAGATAAAACCCTGAAGAGTGGAAACCCCTGGTTCTATAGGTCAGAGGTCAGAGGACGGACAGACGGACGGACGGATATAGGCATAGACTGAGTGACTATCTACAGAGAAATGGCCACAGAGAAAACAAAATAAGTCTTTAACGTTGATTTCATCCCGTCAGTGTAACCATCCCTTCCACTTATTGCTTTTAAAGACAACAAATAAAAAGTATAATAAATTAAGGAGGTTATATAACAACTAATTGATCAAAAAAAAAAAACAAAGACATTTGAAAATCGAGACCAAATAATACAACAACAATAATGATAATAGCATTATATTAATTACATTAAAGGTAAATCCTGGGTACATGATTGTCTCTAAGTATAATAAAACTGCTAAGTAGTCATGGGACAGTGTCTCTTGAGCCCTGAGTTCGCGAGTCCCTGATAAACCTGGAGTAATCATGATGTCACTCCTGACGACGACCAGGTAGAGAATTATTTATTTACAGCTGTCTGCTGAGTCGTGCAGTCCTGACTCCAAGTCCTTGGGTTTAAAGGTCAGTCACGCGTGATCCTCTGACTCCTGCTTGACGGTGACGTTGGCAGGAAGTGGCGGGATGGGGCTGCTGTGCCGCATCTTGATGACTGACGTCTCGTTCGGGGACTCGTATGTGCCGTAACCTGCAGAGATAAGGTCGGTGGCGCCGCCCTTGTGGGGATGGTAATGGGGGGACTTCAGGTCGTTCTCCCTCCACAGCATCCCCAAGACCTGCTTCTCCAGCATAGCCTCCACCTCCACCCCTCCCTGCAGCTGCTCCAGCCGCTCGGCATGCTCGCTGACGTCAAAGCGCTCGATCTCCTCGTTGGCGCGGTGCACGTCTTCCAAGGAAGAGTGAGTGGAGACAGCAGGGCAGTAGCCCTTGAGGTGAAGCCGCAGGCTGCACAGGTGGATGTAGTGGCGGTGGCAGTGGGGGCATTTGTGCGGACGCTCGCGGGAGTGCAGCCGCTTGTGCAGCTTGAGGTGGACAAACTGGGTGAACTTTGCTGGGCAGAGTTTGCAGTGGTAGGGCTTTTCCCCTGAGTGGAGGCGCAGGTGAGTCTTCAGGTTGCTGGTGCTGCTGAAGCGCTTGTGACAAACCTGGAGGAGACAAAGAGATGATGTCAGCTGCTTGTAGCAACCCACAAATTAACCTTCATATCTCGTTATCAACTCCTCTTTTGGGGAAAGAGTCAGAAAGCGTCCTTGGCATTGTTTCTTACCTGGCACTCATGTGGCTTCTCCCCAGTGTGGACCAGGAAGTGTTTCTGCAGGT
The DNA here is from genome assembly GCF_006386435.1 of Epinephelus moara. Taxonomy (NCBI): domain Eukaryota; kingdom Metazoa; phylum Chordata; class Actinopteri; order Perciformes; family Serranidae; genus Epinephelus; species Epinephelus moara. Next base: position 43,694,407 of record NC_065511.1, read on the forward strand.
GAGCCAGCTGAGTGAAACCTTTGTTACAGGTCTGACATTTAAAGGGTCTCTCTCCACTGTGGACACGAAGATGAACCTACAAAGAGGAGGAAGAGAAAGATCAGTTAAATATCAGAGAAACCAACAAACTAAAAGGTTTCGAAGTGGTAAAGAAATATAAACTTGATTATGTTAAAACACACGGAGAGCTTGGTGAGTTTTCTGTAAATGGTTTTTAACACGCCCTGCTCTTTCAGGTGCAGTAAACCTGCTCTGTGGCCTAATTATAATGAACTGTAATCTTCACAGTACAAAGGAGTGGAATGATAATGAGTCAGTAATCAGACAAGATGTTGAAAGACAAACACAGAAACAACTTGTCTCAATCCTCACCTTCAGGTTCGACAGCTGTCCGAAGGTCTTGCTGCACACGTTGCACTCATACTTGATTTTGCCGTTCTGCTTCTTCAGCGGGTACGGCAGCGCCTTGTAGCCCGCTGAGCCCGGGCCACGCTTCACCTTGGTCAGGTTGATTGCCTCCTCATCTGTGCAATGCTCGCTGGCATTGCCCAGCAGGGCTGAGGTAGGCTTGGTGGGCACCCTCTCGTTGGGAGGTGCTGTGCCTGCTGTTGGGGAGCCGCTGGAGGGGGCGTGGGTGGGTCTGTGTGGGTGAGGGTGCGCGAGGTAAGGGTGGTGAGGCCCTGCTTTGTCCTTCAGAGACGTGGCAGCTGAGAAGGCACTGGTGGGCCTGGGGAGGAGGAAGTCTCTGTGGGCAGAGACGGAGGAGGGTTGGATGTGGTCTGGCATCAGGAAGCGCCTCCCTGCTGTGTCGGAGGGCAGGAGGGGCACGTGAGGGGGGAGCAGGCTGCTGTAGACGGGGTACATCCTGGGAAAGATTCCTCCTACAGTTGGGACACCACCGCTAGGCAGAGGGTAGGGATGGGGAAGGAGGTAGCGTGAGTAAGGAGCTCCTGGAGGGTAGAAGGATGAGGAGATGGGAGTAGATGGCGGGGAGTAACCGGGGTAAGAACCCAGTCCAGTGGGGTAGAAAGACGCTGGACCCAGTGGGCTCCCCTGAGGGCTGCTGTCAGGGCTGCTCCTCGCTGACGGGCTGGGTGTGGCTGAAGACTGGTTGCCAGGGGAACGAGTTGTGGGGTAACCAAGCTGGCCGGGTTTGTGGCCAAGGAAGTCTTCAGGGATGTGAGGGTGGGGTCTGAGCGTCGGGTAGAGGGCGCGAGGGTACAGGGGGCGCTCGGGGCTGTCGGCACAGCGCGGCCGGGTGGGAAGCGGCCGGCTGGGCTCCCTCTTCGTCGAGGAGGAGGAGGTGCTGTTGGTGCCACGCAGGATGGAGAGGACGCTGTGTTCCCTCTTGGGCGGCGTGGGGGTCACTGCGATGGGGGACGGGCTGGACGCTTCAACCAAACGCTCCTCACTGCTCACCTGCTGCTGTTTCACCTCCAAGAGAGACTGCTCTGAAGAGACACAGAGAGAAAGGAGAGGTCAGAGGGAGTTCAGCAGATCAAGATAAAGTCCTGGTGATTCCTCCCCTCGAGGCCCTTTGATGAATGATCCCAAGTTTTGTCATTTAAAGTGGAAATCATGACTTTTATCAACATAAAATATTCTCTGATTACTTTAAAACTGAGCCTGTCGGCAGAGATTAACCTCTGCATGTGAAAGTGGTAGACTACGGTGTGTGTGTGTATGTGTGTGTGTGTATGTGTGTGTGTGTGTGTGTGTGTTGCAGGGTTTAGGAACACCATAAGTAACTCAACTCTGGGCCAATTAAGGTGACAGATTTGACGAACGAGCATGAGGGGCGAGGGCGGGAGCAAAAGACAGGAAGTGAGGCGTGACAGCTGCCTTTGGGCATTGTGTGTGTTTATATCTGTGTGTGTGTGTGTGTGTGTGTGTGTGCCTATAAAATCAAGATAAAATCAAAATGGTGGCAGACAGACAGGGCTGATGGAAGGTTTCCTGCTAAAGATATCCTCCGAAAAAGCCTCCACCTGCCCTCCACACACACACACACACACACACACACACACCATGTGACAAGGTCCACACACACAGAGGCGCCTGCAGACAAAGGCCTCTGTCTGATTTGTTGACTTTTCCACTTTTGGGGAACACACACATTTTTGATCAAGCTCCTACTCTCCTGACTTTACCGACTCTGTTTCCGGGTCAAAGGTCAGATTAGCGAGCTTCCTCCTCAGTCACTCACACCTACTGTCTCCTCTGCATGATGAAAGAGTGGATTAGGAGGAGAGCTCACACACACACTCTCTAAAAGCCCCGGGTAGTCAGCGAACAGCACATCTCGGCTGTTAAATGGCTTCAGACGGGCCCTTAAAACACCGCCGTCTATTATCTATAAGCTCGTTTACTGCCCAGTCAACTTTTTACCAGGAGGTCACCCAGAGGGGAGTGTGTGTGTAAGTGTGTGAGCACGTGTAAATGTGTATGTGTGTGAGAGAGAGATGGAGGTTGTCAGAGTTAATCCTGAGTGCCAGCACTGGTGAAATTTGTTTGACTCCCCCTGATTCACCCTCTCTCTCTCACACACACACACACACACACACACACACACACACACACACACACACACACACACACAGGCAGTGACCCCTGCATCACGAGTATAGCGGCAGTGTGTAAACATTGGGGTTATCAGTTAGCCTTCCTCCTCCTCCTCCTCCCTCCTTCCTTCTTCTAGAAAACAAACAGGGCGGCCATCTTGGAGATATCAATCTGTCAACACGGCCCTTCTGCCAGGAAGTTCAAGTAGTCAACAGAGGGGGTGGGAGGTGCGACTCCACCTCCAGCGCCCCCCCCCACCACCTTCTCTCTGGTCTTTTCAAGTGGCAAATATATCAAGCAAATGGCCGACACACACACACACACTCACACACACATGCACAGTATGTGCGAGCTAGCATGTGTTTGAGATGAAAAGAGTGGGTGTGAATGCGTTGGCATGTCGCGCTTATGACTGCATGTGAGAGAAGAGAGAGTGTTTTTATCGGTGGAGCAGCAGTGTCTTTGAACACAACACACACACACACGGCTGACAGGTGCTTTAAAGTGCTAACACTCAGAGAATGCTACACAACGACGATAAAAAGAGTGAGAGAAGGAGAGAGGAGAAAGTGAGGGAGTGAGACGGCGGTGCACCCTCAGTCATTTTACTCACAGATGTCTGGTTTTGCTATGACTGCGTTTGAAAGAGCAAAAACCAGAGAGACAAAGACGATGCAGTTGACATGTTGTTGCACGACTTGGGAATAAAATACAGGATGTTGCTTGGTTTGGAGCAGAGACTGTGATGCCCCCCTCCCGTGGGACACTGAGTGTGATTTAAAAAAAGACCGGAAGACGACAGTGAGACAAATCTTCTCTGAAGCAAAACCACCAAAAATACGTTGGCATTAAAAACAGCAGATTCAAATCGAAGGGTCAGGGTTTGACCTTCGTAGGTCAGATGGGCTCACCAAAATCATTAAATAATGAGACTGCATTTTCAGTCTGCAGCACAGCTGCTGAATTCATCAGCTTCCTCTTGTCTTACCTTTTGCCCTTGTGGCTGAGTTTCGGTTTAACGTTTCTTAGTCAGAAAGATTGTGGTTTTCTTGGTTTTACTCAGCCGATGAGATTATTTCTGACTTTGTGTGTAGAGCCAAAACTCCAATCCAACAGTCAAAAGGACTCATTTTTGGCACGTACTCATCAGACCGGACAAAAAAAAAATGGCTCGAAACTTAAAGCTCAACAGACCATGGACAAAACTGCAGCCAAGTTCAGGTAAGTGTTTCTGCTGCAGGTAAACATCAGTGTTTGAGTCACTGGCAGGTCAACAGAAGCCTGTGGGGCCAAATGACAGAGGCAGCTAATGAAAGACAACACATATGCTGTATACACACACACAGGCTTTGGAGAGGGGAGGTGACTGGGAGGGGGGGGGGCTGAAGTGCCTCCTGCCTCTCCCCCAGGTCATGCGCATTTTTCCCTGGGCAGTGGAGTCGCCCAGGCTGGGTCTGCTGGTCCCTCTACCACCTTAACACTGCCATTAACCTGCAGTCACACCTGGAAAGCCCTGAGCTCCCTCTCTCTGTCTTTGTTTCCTCTCAGCTCACTCTCTCTTTGATCAGCTCCACTAAAGGGGAGCAGTGCAGCCTGTCTGCTGTGTCAAGAAAAGGTTCATTTCAGAGCTGCATGTCCAAATTTGTGTCTCTCTGCTTTGTGCTAAACTAATACTCATCTATGATTTAAAGGTTTAGATGGAGGTTTGGGGCTGATGTTAGCAGCTGGGGGTGCATGCTGTTATCAGAAGGGAATCAGAAGAACAGTAAAACATTTGTGTGTGAGCACGGAGAACTCTGACGCTAACTTTTCTCTCATAAAAAGGTCACCAAAGACAAATGCAGTCATGCAAACAGTCTCTGCTGCTTTTATTGAGGTTGAGCAAGGTTGTGTGTGTGAGCTTTCATGTTAAGAGCGGGTCTTTAAGTGTGTAAGACTGTGGCATTAGGGGCCATATCCCCCTGTGTGTGTAATTACACTGTCACTGGCACACACACAAATACAGCGATGGCACTGACAGAGATGAAAGGTTGTTGGTCTTGTACTTTTCTGTGTGTGTGTGTGAGATAATGACAGGCTAAGGTTCAGAGAGGAAGGAGACACGGCTACACTCAAAAACACTGTGAGGCTTTAAGAGCGGCGACAGGACACACTCAAGACACACACACACACACACACACACACACACACACACACACACACACCTACATTGTCTATTGATTGTATGGTTTTTACGACAGCAGCTCGGAGCATCAGACGTTTAATAAATATAACCTGTTCTGTCACAGTCAAAGTCTCACTCATTTATTAGCTGAAACACTTACTGAGTTTCTGCATCATCAGCTCTCCAGACGGCGGGTAGTGGAGACGACGGGCGAAGTCGTGGCAGTACCAGACGAGCAGCTCAGCGCCGGCCGGGACGGGCTTCACCGTGTAGAAGTAGATCTCCATGCCGTTCTGACATGCTGCCAAGTTCTGCTCCGCCGCCGAGTGCGCCGGGTTCACGTAGCGCATCCAGTTAGAGCGAGTCTCATCCAGGCCGTCGACGAAGTGGTGGAACTCTTGGCCCTCGTAGATCTGGAGCGAAAAAGAGTTTAGAAAAATTATTACTCATGTTCTTTAAATGTCAGAATTGATTGTAGTCAATTAAATAAGTCAAGTAAAAAAATATCTTTTTATTTTCAGTTTTCAATTCTTTACTTTTTCTCTTCTTTGAATAAAAAAACAGACGACACAGAAGTTCTAACAAAATTAAATGACTTCGTTCAGTTGTAATAACAGCAGTAACAGCCTTGTTTAAAAATAAGTATTATGTAAATTCATCTTTTTTTTTCTCTCCCTTCATTCACTTCCCCTGAATGACTTCACTGATAAACTGACATACAGACTAAGTGAATTACAAGCTAATGACAGTAACTAAAAACTGGGGGTAACTAACTGAAAAAAATCAGTAAAATTCCACTAATTCTGTCACTTAATTAGTACGTAGCCTGGGAAAAGTAAATGAGTAGCAAAACCCACGAAATAAATGTGTAAATAAATGTAATAAATAATACGTATCTTTCCTCTCTTGCAAGGAGCAGCTGTAACATAAATAATTTCCCCTCGGGGATCAATAAAGTATTTCTGATTCTGATTCTGATTCTGAATAACTGACTAAAAATGCAAATTAATTAGTTACTAATGAACTAAAATTAAGGGTTTGACTAAATATCTTTAGTAAATGGCAAAAAAGTCAGTTTAAGTGACTTACCAAATAAAAAGTGATAAATAACAAACTAAGTTTTAAATCCAGCCGGTTTTAAAAATAAATCTGACTACATCCAACCACCTTTCTTCTTCTCTTGTCCCTCTCTCCGTCCCTCCATCCTTTCATTCCCCTCAGACGGACAGAGACAGACAGAGTGCCGCGGAGGAGGAGATCCTCTTTTATATTGAAAAGGGAAAGGACGGACCGCCGACTCATTTTCTGCCTCTCTTTCTCTCTTTCACTCTCTCATATCTCTCGGCTCAGTGTGTGTGTGTGTGTGTGTGTGTGTGTGTGTGTGTGTGTGTGTGTGTGTGTGTGAGAAAGTGAGATATGAGCATGAATGGAACACCTTTCTGATTTAATGTCTGCTTGTGGTTTGCAGCACACTGACTCTTTCTCTTCATGCACACACACACACACACACACCCAGTGTGTGGGCAGTGGTCAGGTAGGTGGTTTGTGAGCGTGTGTGCTCTCACTCAGTCAGTTACCGGTAGTGATGGAGTGTATTCTGTCGAACGCTGTGTGTGTGTGTGTGTGTGTGTGTGTGTGTGCGCGTGCGGACTTACAGGAACCGCGGTGTGACATGTTATTTGTGTGAAGGTGACATCACATCCCCGTCTCACTGTCTCATGAAAAACAGCGAGCCCAGTTTCCTGTTCCACTGACTGACTTTAGACGTGCGTGACGTCACAGGAAGGGGTCCCTCCGGCTTCTGAGGAAGTGTGTGTGTGTCTGTGTGTGTGTGTGTTTTCCCTTGCATGAGTGTGTGTGTGCTCACCCTCCAGAAGTACTTGCGGTTGGCGTCTTTGCGAACGCTGTCAGCCGTGTAGATCTCGCCCACCAGGGGACCAAAGCGAGTTCCTTTGGGGATGTACTCCCTGCTGCACACGCCGACCACCTGCACCAAGACACACACACACACACACACACACACACAGGGGTTACACAAAAGATCGAAGAGGTCTTTGATGTGGATCGTGAGTGTGTGATCTTTAACACAAAACTTATAGTGTCTTGAGTGGTATTAATACTTCTACAATGGACTGACGCCGTACCAATGGTGTAGGCTCTGCATAGACACATACGCCACGCCTGATGTGCACCTCCCCATAAGTGTGACTACTGGTTGCGGTAATGACGACCTGTTTATTGTTATAACAATGAATTGCTAAGACAATAAAGCCTCCGTCCAAAATGGCATTTTCAGTCCAATGTGTGATGTTTCCTGGCTTCATATGAGTAGGGAAAAATCTTCACTAGCCTCTAGGCTAATTTATGCAATGTAAAATGCCATAGACTTATGCTAATAATGTTAGCATGTTGCATTTATGGGGAAAACGTGTTAAGTATAAGACAGTTGTTTTGTCTGTGAACCTTGTGAGTGAAAATGAAGTTGATTTGTGTACTTGTGTTTGAAATTGTCTCTATTAAGCCATGTTTAACGTGTGTTTAACGTGTGTTTAATGTGTGATTAATGTGTTTTAAATCAATCCAACTTTATAGCACTTCACATTAACTCTACTGCCACCTAGCATTTTGAGGGTGTAACTGCAGAGAGACACAGACACACCACCACAGTATAAATGCTTATAAAGACAAAGGCCACATGTGACTCACAACTATAAATCCACCTTTAGACAAAATTTTACAAAGTAACTTGCTTTAGATATCTCAAAACTCAAGATTATAACCCCGTGTAGCTCTTTTGTTTTTGACCACGTGGCTTGCTGTAGATATGGAGTGTGTGTGTGTGCGTTTTCATGCTGTTGTGCACATCCATCAGTGATATGTGTCATTAAGTCTAATTAACTCATATTGTTTGTACAAATACAGACTCACACACTATCAGCCAGCTGTCAACGCCGCCGATGATTAATGAACCAACTTCGCGCTTCACTTCATTTGGAGTGTGTGTGTGTGTGTGTGTGTGTGTGTGTGTGTGTGTGGTCGGAGAAAAACTGTAAAATCTCTTCTTTCAATTCTCTTTCTCTCGTCACACCTCCACTCGTCGCCACATCAAACCAAAACTGCTGCCACTTCAGACGCTTCATGTGGAAACATCCAGATACTCAAAAGAAAAAATAAATCTTTTGTTTCTTTTTATTTTTTGTTTCTCGCCTGATTCAATCAAAGAGCAGAACAAGAGGGAGGAGGAGGAAGAGGAGAAAAGCGAGGGATTATGTGGCGACTAGACGTCAGGCTCCAGCCGTGGATGGCAGAGAGACACACACACACATTTTCTTCATGCAGAACCCACACAAACACACGACTTTCCCAAACCCCTGGTGACACGGGAAATCCCCTCTTCCCCCTTTTTTCCCTCGGCGGGACCAGACAGTGTGTTCTGACTTATTAACAGACGTTTACAATGCTCCCTCTCTTTCCTTGAACCAAAACTCAATCTTCTTTGATCAGAGCTCCTGTCCTCAGCCTTTCCCTTCTTCCAGACCAGATAAGTATTTGCTGATAGCCAATCAGCTTCTCTCTCTGGTTCTTGCCTCAGTTTCCCATTGATAAGGCCCCTGATGAGAAAATCTATGTGATCATGCTGCTCAGGAACTCACAAAGTGTCAGAGTTGCCAAAGTCGCGACCCTTTGACCTGCCGTCATGCACTTTTTCTCAAACTGCCTTGAACAGCACGGCAGAGATGATCGGCTGCAGCAGGAGATTCACTGAGTTTTACTTTATTAGCGGGAAGCCTCGTGACTGATCTGTGATGACTGTGAAATCTGTTACAGGACAAAGAATGAACATTTTAAAGGTTGTTTTGTGCTCTCTTTTATTTGTTTTCAGGGTTGTGTTTGCAGCATTGTAGAAAGGTTCTGTGATTTCTTATTTCATAATAAAATACAAATTTACATCTGATGTTTCAACTTTCAGCAGATAATCATTCTCTGTTTTTCGCTGTTTCACATTAGCAGAGAGTCATTTTGGTTCTGTGCAACACCTCACTGTTATCCAACCTCAGTTTCAACCTTTGACTTTTTAGCCTCCAGTTCAATCAGTGACCAAAACTTTATCCATTCAGGTTTGTCAGAAAGTCACAAGGCCGCTGTGTGATTAGTTGAGAGAGATTTACAGAGCAAATGTGTCGTGCTGATCCAGTTTTTTCCTCTGTCTGGCAACAAAATCTGACCAAAATACACAACTACAGTTACTGATTTTTACTAGCTCATGTTTCTGGATATTTTGCTCCAAACTGTGTTGAGAAACACAAACTCTCAGGAGTTTTAAAACACCCTAAAGCTTCATTTACCTTAAAGGCCTCGGCAGATTTGAGCTGTGAAGCGTCTGATGGGTCAAACTTGACTTTATATCCTCATTAAATTTGACTGAGCAGCTGAAACATCAGCAGACAGAAGCCGTCTCATGTGCCGCGTTAACATGTTGAACTGCGCTCCCTGCCAGCAGCTACGAGTACTGCAGCTCATTTAATGACTTGAGTTAAATGAAATCAATGAGATCTGAAACACGCACGCACACACACGCACACACACACACACACAGACTTGGGATAAAGCCGTCATCATTCCCTCAGATGATAAATGAGTTTTCATGCATGGATACGAGCCGATGAGGTCGCAGTGTACACACAGCTACAGTTGCAGTGTGTGTGTGTGTGAGAGAGAGTGTGTAAACTCTAGCTTCAGGCCTTTCACACACCCACTCACACACAGATTCCTCTCTGTAATGTGTACGTAAAGTTTTATGGCGAGACGACCCCCTCTTCATTACATGACTGACATCTGACTCACGAGCGTGTGCAGATGGCTTTCTCCGCCTGAGTGTGTGTGACTGGAGAGAAAGTTTGTATGTCTGCCAAAGTGTGTGTGTGTGTGTGTGTGTGTGTGTGTGTGTGTGTGTGTTTGTGAGTCTGACCTCCTTGCTGTCAGCTGGGTGTTTGAACGCCAGGTTCCGAGGCAGCGACGCCTCAGCTCTGGTTGTCGTCACAGCGTCACTGTCTGGCCCCGCCTCCCACGCCGTGTCTTTGACGATGTACGTGCACTTCTCCTCGAACTCTGCCTCCGTCCACCGGCTCATGTCTGCCTCCTCCATCTCCGTCTCTGTCTCCATGTCCACGTCTGTGTCTGCCGTCGTCTCTGCTCTGTCTGAGTCGGTGCTGTTGGTGGCAGTGGAGGCCATCTTGGCTCCGTGATGTGTGTCGTCCTGCTCCATGGTGTGCGCCCCCTCACTGGTCAACATGGCCGAGCTATGAGAGGTCGCCTGGGTCAGAGACACAGGGAGATAAAAAAAGATCTTTAATTTTCAATCTCTTTCATTGAAAACATTTCTAAAAATTAAAATTGAGAAATTAGAAATTAAGGAAAAAATATTCCATGGAAACAAGAAAGGAAGGAGGGAGAGCTGGAAGAAGACAAAGAAAAATGGGAAACAAAGGAAGAAAAGGTGGAAAATAAAAAAGGTAAAAAGGAAGGTAAATAAAGATAGATAGAAAGAACGATGGAAAAAAGGAGGAAGAGCTGAGGGAAGAAGAAAATAATATGAAAAGATAAGGAGAGACAAAGAAGGGAAGAAGAAGTGGAGGATCAAAAAGAGAAATACTGAAGGAAGGAAACCATCAGAGCCAAAGAAAGAAGAATGAAAAAGAAGTAAGGATGAAAAGAAAAGAAGAAGAGAGGAGAGACAGAGGACTGTGTGGAAAACAGATAAGTGAAGTGAGGAGAAAAGATAAGAGATAAAAAGACGACAAAAAGAAAAGGATTCAGACTAACGGTGATCAAAACAGAGGGAGAGATGAAGGGATGAAGAAGGAAGAGAGGAAGAGCTGTGATTATTATGTGGGGTGACTCAGTGAGGAGGGGGGTCTGACTAACACTGCTGTCACAAACACACACACACACACACACACACACACACACACACACACACACACACACACACACAGACGGGAAACAGTTTGTCTTGTCAGCTATTTGGAGAAAACATGAATTTGTAAAACAATGAGAGATGAGACCTGCATCGTTTGTGACTGATAATTATCGCTTTGATGTGACGATGATGATAATAAAAATATTTCATGTGTTTAATTTGCCAAAAAGGATCAAAACCAAACCCTGGAAATAAGTTCTAATGTTTTGCTTTTGATTTTTATTGGCTGGTGTAATAAGAAATATGACCTGTTTATGATTCCAGCCCTCAGGATTAATTTCACTGATTGATTTCTTGTTGATCTTTTCTTTTTTTATCTGTCTATTAAAACGTAAAAATGTAAAATAAGTCAGGCGGAGATATGAAGCTTTGATCAGAGAGGAACAAAGAGGAACTCAACACGTGTCTCATCCACAGTGATAGAAATCCTCTCATGTTCACATATAAATCCGTCATTTTATTATGAATTTACTCTCAAACTGATGGGATTTTAAGATAAGTGTGTTTTATGTTATTAACTAATGGCATTTATGCTTTATAAAATAATAAATTCAAACCAATTCTGACACTTTTACACATCAGCTGATTGAAATATTGAATAGTGAACGACAACTGCTGAATATTTTCCATTAAATGCACATTTTCTTTACAATTATTTCACGTATTTAACTCAAGTCTCCTTCTCCAATTTTCCATCAGTGTTTTTTTCTCTGAAGCAAATTAACTTTTCCTTTGCATTCTTCATCTTCTTTTTGTCCTGCTCTCTGTGTTTGTCCACTTCTCACACAGAGACAGAGACAGTGTAAGTCAGTTATCAGCTTGTATGTGTGAAAGCAGATTATGAAGTTAAAATCCGTATCCTCCCTGCGTCCCCCCTCCTCCCGTCTCTTCCTGGGGCTGAAGACAGAGGAAGGAAACGCTGTCTGTGTCTGAATGAAGCTAAAATTGGAAGCAGAGTGGCACTGCAGCGGAACCGGCAAATCATCCCGACTCCCAGCGTGTGTGTGCTTGTGTGTGTGCTGGTAATGGATGGGGGGGGCGATGAGGAAGGGAGCGCCAAAACTTTTCCATTTGGGGGGCCACAGCAGCACAAACAAAACTTCAAACGCGATCCCACCCAAGACACAGACATACACACACACACACACACACACACACACACACACACACACACACACACAGAGGCAGATATCCACTCAGGGAAAAACATGCTGCTCATCCCACGCAGGCGAGCGGAAAGCTGCAGATCTTCAGTGACCACACTGAATTCTTCTGCAGCCGCAAGAAAGAAAATTATTTCACATCCAACTGGCTCCAGTCACAGCTAACGACTTTCCCTCAAAACAGCAGCGAGAAATGACACAAAGAGACGAAGAGGAGGACTTTCAAACATAACAACAGACATGTTCACATTCTGATTCCTCTCAGGAGCCAAACACAGCCACACATGCTTCATTTAATAAGTTTCATGTTTTTATGATCTTTCATTCAACTTTCTTGTTCTAAATTTGCAATAAAATGACTTTTAAATTATTAAAATACATTAAAAAGCTGAAGTTCTTTGCTGCACACTCATTGTTATAGTTAAATTCATCAGACTGGAGCAAAGCAATTCATTAACATTACATTCAAATCCCACAAAACCACAAACCTCTTCATTTGAATTTCAAAACTTAGAAATTTTCCAGCATGAAAATGTAATTTCTCCCCGACAGCGGCTGCACCTCTTCCCCTCAGAGCTCAGCCCAGCAGAGCAACAGTTTCTGCCCCATTTGCTTTTTAAATGAAGCAAATTAAAAGTGGTCAGAGATGGAAATGTTTCTCAATATTCCAGCTCTCAGCACAATCCTCTTTGCATAACAGCTGCAACATCGAAAACTAATAGTGAAACCAAAAACCAAGAAACAATTCACCTCTCGCACATTTAGACCAACTGAAAAAATACAAAAGCTGAGTGTGCACGCAGTCACAAGAATTCCAGATGAAGGTGAAAAAAGTGAAGTTGAAGCTGTGAGCTGTTTAACCACCTCTCAGAGAAACACATCCAACTCACTCAGTGAAGTCCAACAGGAGAAAAAGTCAAATTCACAGTAATGTGTGGAGAACAAACTGAAGTCCACCTGAGTCCAGCTGTCCTCACTAAAACACAAATGTCTTAAAGTTTGCATCAAAGCTTCAAATCAAAAACTGAGGTCCTGAACAAAGACATTAAAACTCACTTTAAGGGAAAACCACCAACAAACAGCAGGTGACACAATTTCAATCCAAACACCAGCAGCACCTCAACAGCAACACAGCTTTAAAATAAAACTTTAACAAAGATCAGAAATAAAAACTTCTTTGAATTTCCACAAACATTCACCACTTAAATTTACCCAGAAATCACAGAGATTAAACCTTCTGTTGCAAACACACAAACACACACCAACAAGACAAAAATCTGAATCAAAGGAACCTTAGAAGTTGCAAAAAATAAAGCTTAAAATTAAGTTTTACTCTCCTTAAGTTCACTGCTTTTGTTTTTTCAAATACTCCAGAAATTTAACGCAATCTCTGAATTTAAATTAAAATAAAAACCTATTTTTAAAACTTTAAAAAACTCTTCAGATTTTTTCCTCCATGTTAAACTCAGTAAAACTCTTCCTGTGTTTGGACTCACCGTGTAACTTTGGTCCCATCCACACATAGGGACGACGGGTCGGATCCTCTGTAAGTGTGTGTGTTGGTGTGTGTGTGTGGGACAGGTGCAGTTCTCCCTCCTCGGTCCGTCCCGCTCCGAGCTCCGATACTCCCGTGTGTTCAGTGCGTGTGTATGTGTGTGTGAGTGTCTGATCCACTCAGTGTCCTGCCTTCAAGTGTCTCACAGTGACCAACATCCATCTGGGTAAACTGGAAGGAGGACCGCCTCTCTCTGTCGATAGGCCACGCCCACACGAGATCCTCCTCCTCTTGGCTCCGCCCACCGCACAGCCCCCCTGTATTCACACATACACACACACACATACACACACACACACACACACTTTTCTTTAAGGGGAAGAAGCAGCAGGCGCTTTCACCTGAGGCAATGAGCTACACACACACACACACACACACACCACACACACACACACACACACACACACACACACACACACACACACACACACACACAAAACAACAACTTTTCTGCATCAAAATAAAGTTTTTTGAGTGTGTGTGTGTGTGTGTGTGTGGGAAATGTCTGTTAACAGCTTCAAATGGGTAAACAACATATGTGTATGAGTGTGTGTGTGTGTCGACTGAGTCACTGTCACAGGATGTCACTCTCTTCCCCAGGAAAACACACACACACACACACACACACACAGACACACAGACACACACGCACCCTCTGCCTGTAGGGGGCAGGACTGATCTGCCCGTGCTTCCTTGTCTTTAAGTTCTGTCTCACTCTGTCTCCCTAAAGCTCACTCTCCTTCTCTCCTTCTCTCAGTTTCTCCCTCTCTCCTTCTCTCAGTTTCTCCCTCTCTCTTTCTCTCTGTTTTACTTTCTCTCTCTTTAAAGTGACTTCACTTCAGGTTTATAATTTAAATGCTGTATTGGCTGACAACAAGGCCGCGGCCACGGAGTCGACCAGCATGCTTTATCAGAAGCAGGTACAGCTGTAGCTACAGTGAGCTGTGGCCGTGTCTGTGTGTCCAGATATTTTTGTTAACAGATATTTTTCCCCTCCGTTTAAAAAAAAAAAAAAAAATCAGTCCACACGATGTCGTTTTACAAAACATCTCCATCGACACTAGAAAGCTAGAACGACCCTAAACGCCCTCGTGTGCAGTGTTCACACAGACAGCGTTGTTGCTGAGGAGCTGCTGCTGTAACTTCTGTATTTCCACAATTAAAAGCCTCCTGTTAACAAATGAAGGGATTCTGTCCACAGAAACCATATTGGAGGGCTTTTATTTTGAAAGGGAAGCAGGAAGCGTTGAGTCAAAATTAAATACTTTCAATTTCTTCAGGTCTGTTACAGATATAAACATTGGAACTGTGGCGAAAGATGTCAGTGTGATCATCAGAAGACCATTCACTGCCTGTTTGTTGCTGAAAACTTTCAGAAAATAGGCGAGACTCTTTTTCTCCAGATGTTCTGAAGCTAAGCAGCCGAGCCTGTCTGTGGTCCAGGCGTTAGCTGTCTGTCTGTGAAGTGCACAGACTAACATTACCTTTTTCAAACACCTACTGGAGATCTCATCATCACTGATTCTGTTCAGTTTAAGGATGATGAACTCTCTTTAAACATACGAGTGAAGCTCTGCTCCTCTGCTACTCCCACTCCTCATCCTCAACAGTCCCACTCTGAGAGGTTTCCCTCCATCTGATCCAAAACCATCGGTTCAGGTGGACCTTAAACCCCACATGCTGAGGTGGAGCAGAGACACTGGGTGCAGCTGATGGATCTGTTCGTCTGTGCAGTGGTGAGTAAAAGTGTAAAGTCGTCATTAGATCAAACAGTGCGAACAAAACATGAGCAAACCTGCAGTTCGCCATTGTTGTTGTTTCTAGCGTTTGCTCATCACACAAAGCAACAACAGGCATGCACGACTTGATAGGATGACATCATCATTTCCCAAACGCTCTGTTTAACATGTCCGCAGATGAACAGTATCCAGAGTTTTGATAAATCTTCACCTCAGAAGGCATTTTTAGAAAATAGTGGTTTTATTTTTGTGTGGACGAGAGGCCCAAACGTAGAGGAAAATATTACAGAAATATCTGCATACATATAGACGGGGCCGTAGTATGAAATAAATGAAAGCTGCTACCATCAACATAAATGACACATGCTGTGAAACATAAATGACTGACATGGTGACTCTACTGAGGCTTCACGTGGCCTTTAATGAATAAAACATAATAAAGACATTAGAGTGAGTTGAAAGTGCCCATGAGCACCGCTGTTGGCTGCTAGGCGATTACATGACTAATTACCTACAGTTAACTCAGCTATGAAAGTTAACATCAGTGATGGTTGATTGATTTGCACTCGTAAATTAAACTGTTTTCACCAAAAACATTTGTCTCCACTCATGACGTACTGACGTAAAGTGAAGTGACTGAAGCGAAGTGTGATTATTGGCACAGAGTTACAATAATAAGTTTCCCATCAACAACTGATCAAAATATTAACGGACACTCATGTCAAGGCCCTGACACACCAAGCTAACAGTCGGCCGTCGACCAAAGTCGGGCCATCGGTGAGTGTCTGTCGTCCTAGTTTTTGCGGTGTGTCCCGCACCGTCGGCACTTTGGCGTCGGCGGCTTTTCGGCCGATTGAGCATGTTGAATCGGTGGCGGAGCTTGTCGGTGAGAGAGATCACTCTGATTGGCTGTTCAGGTTTTATTTCCTCGCCCCTGTAGCGAGTGAATCTGCCTGTAGTGAAACCGGGGCTAACCGGTGCTTCCTCCTCAGGCTCCACTTCACTCAGCTGCCCCACAGACCCGCTGCTTCTTCACACTTTAACCTGAATAACAAACCGGAGCTAGCTGGGAGCGGCTAGCGGAGCGTTAGCCGCAGCATGACCGGAGGGAAGCACAGCCAGTTAGCCTCCGCTAGTCTCTGAGCTAGCCCCGGCTCTCCGTTTGGATCCAACCGGAGCACCGAGCCCTGGTTTGTTATTCAGGTTAAAGTGGGAAGAAGCAGCGGGTTTATCGGGCAGCTGAGTGAAGTGGAGCCTGCGGAGGAAACACCGGGACCGTCTGGATGTAATAGTCCGTGGAGGTGCTGCGGTGCTCGGCTGCACAGATAGGAAACCCCTCGGCTGACAGGATGTACCACTCTCTCACTCCGCTCTCTCTCACGCAGGCGCAGAACATACGTGCTACTTGGCCGTCAGATGTAGTCCGTGTAGTGTGTTCAAATGCAACTGACACAGGGCGACGTGAGGCGACATAGACGACGCAACAGTTGGCTTTCGTCGCCGCTAGTTCTTTGATGTTGGTTTGGTGTGTCCGCACCTTAAGATTTTAGTCTTTCACTTTTTAGTACATTTGAAAGTGATGAAATAGAGGGACAGTGTTAGACATGGATTGTGTGCACTCCAGGCTGTTCTCACACATTTTCTGTATGTTTTCCTGCAAAAAGCAACGATCACGTGACCAATACGCTGATGGCAGTCAATGAGGAAGTCGTCCTGAGCACTTGTAGGGAGACAGGTTGGGACTTTCACCCTGGAGTCACATGCTCAAATCTGTGTGAAGTCATTTTAAGGTACGTCCTCACCATGTTTTTTCTCTTAAACCAAACCTCAGTAACTCTTGTTAAATATGTACGTTAAGGACGTAAGGTCAAATTTGTACGATATATGAACCAAGAATACGTTGATGTGCTCACAGCAGTCGAGCAGTGGCTTCTTCTGGGGTACAGCAGGCCCGCAGGAAGTGCTTCCAGAGTCCATCATGTGATGCCACTGGGCCCAGAGAGACTTAGGCGCATTGACTTACAGTGGAAAGTGATTGGGAATATTTTGTTAGATAATTCTACTGCCTATTGTTGAGAGTGAAGATGTTTAGCGTATCTGCTCTCATGCTGTGTGCAGAGCCTTTTGCTGGATAATCATCATTTCAGTCAAACTGCTGACATGGATACAGATTGAAAACATAAGCTCCCTGCAACAGCAAAAACTTTTATACACTGATCTGATATGAAAAGAATCTCATCTCACCAACAGTGTTTCTGGATTTATTAAACTATTTTATTTCCTTTGTTCATTAGAGATGATGATGGAGTGAGACCGAGGTGTGAAGGGGCGTTTTTCTTTTTTCTTTACATTTCAGACGCATGCACGAACCAGCTCCCAGCTCTCACTCTCCCTGCTTTAACAAAAGCTCACTAACACTGGAAATTCCCATCTAATTGTCCCCCGACTCCCTCAATTTACCTCCTACTCACTGGCCTCCCCCCTCTCCCCCCTCGCTGCTCCTTCCCTTTGATTTCCACGCTGTATTTACAGAAATGATTTTCCACACTGACCTCTCTCTCTCTCTCTCTAGTTTTTTTCCATCACTTCTCTCACTTTATTCTCTCGACGCCTCCACGGTAAAATAAATACATTTCAGAGTTTTCACTTGATTTGCTCTGATTTTCATTCATGATATAAAACACATCAGAGAAAATCAGAACCTGACAAAAGAATAAAATCACAATATCAGCAGAAACAGCGACAGACGATAAAACTGAACATGCTTAAAAATGAAAAACAGAAAATCAATGAAGCAAAAAACATGAGTATGTTTTAAAATCTACACTAAAAATCTAAATAAAAAATGTTTAATACAAAGTCTTGCTCTCTTACAGTGAGTCTGACTCGTGTAGATGATTTTGTTATTTTATTTAAAGCAGTTGAACATGATGCAGTTAAATTCATCCCATGCTGATTGTAATATTGATGAACAGTACTTTGGCAGACAACAGAAACCTGAGCGATGAGACATTTTGATCAAGTTAAAAAAATGTTTTGATTCAAGTTATGGTTATTTATATCCTGGATGTTTTTTCAAGTGATCTAAGATTATTTTTGAGACAGTTTTCTGCCAAATTCAGCTGCAATCCTTAAAAACATTAATGATTCTGCCCTCGATCACCAAATAACTTTACACCGTCACACTGCTGCTGACTTATTTAAAACCCAGAGTCTCAGACGAGACACATCTGATGACGTTTTGAGAGAAAAGTTGCATGTTAATAATTTTCTTTTCCTTTTTTCTGCAGAGAAAACTGTCAGACTGAGAGAAACAGTGCACAGGACATTATCGCCCGATCAACAATCATTAGTAAGAGCCTTCAGAGAGCTAAACGAGTCTCCTCCGTCTGTTTGTGTTTTTTTTTCTTTCTCTAATGAAGAGCAATGATGAGGGAAAAAAAAACAAGCAACAGGAAGAAGAGAAGAAGAGAGAGACACAGGACCTCCCTCTTTCTCTCTCTGGTGACAGAGGGTCTGACCACATCACTCGCTGCCTACTGCTTCCTGCCAACAGACGACCCCAACGCACACACACACACACACACACACACACACACACACAGCTGCAGATCTGTCCCACAGCTGTCGGACATGTTGATGGTCTGCGACTGAGCAATTCTTCCTCTGCAAAACAACCAAAGACACAGAGACAGAGACGATGCTCTGGTATATATAAGCTCCTATTACACTGCCTCTCCAAGGCGGGAATTTCATGCCGTTGTTCCGCCTCACTGTGCTGTGTAAAAGGTTCGATTGCGGACTGGGGGACAGAGTTGTCTCACCTCTGAGCCAGGTATGAAGAAAGTTACAGTGCTGAAACAACCTTTAAATGGGCAACAGTTTCTTATAGAATGGTTTGTATGATATCCTACGAATTTGCACCCAATGAATAATGAATGGATGATGAGTCACATTCTTAACGTACAGTCATAGAATTAATGTTAAATTATGGAAGTTAGCTTTAGGAAAGGAAACGTGGTGAGGACGTACCTTAAATGACTATAGTTCACTCAAATCCTAACACGTGACTCCAGGCAAAATCCTGGGCGAAAGTCATTTCTTTGTGACCCATCCTGGGTGGCAGGATGGGCTCATGGGCAGGACAGGTGTGATGTTTTAGCGATGTGTTATGCATGAGACCCACTGCAGGAGATTTAAATAGTTGCTGATAGCAGTTTGTGACTAAGGGCCCATCCCAATACCCCCCCTTAGCCCTACGCCTACATTTGCGCGTTCCTGCGAGGGGTAGTGGTGTCCCAATTCCTTTTTGTGTGTAGGGGTAGTGGGTATGAAACTAGCCCTTCGGAGCGAGGATTTCAGATGCTAACTTGCCAGCGAGGGGTTGATGTCGCCATGGCTACCACCGAGCAAGAGACGGGGAAAAAAGTTCATACATGTACGTATAATTTTGCAAATAAACATGGA
Organism: Epinephelus moara; assembly: GCF_006386435.1. Taxonomy (NCBI): domain Eukaryota; kingdom Metazoa; phylum Chordata; class Actinopteri; order Perciformes; family Serranidae; genus Epinephelus; species Epinephelus moara. The sequence continues at coordinate 43,714,037 of NC_065511.1, forward strand.
ACTTTTGTAAAAACGTTGTCGAATAACTGTGTATTTGTGTAGAGAACGGTATAACAATTTTTTATGGCTATTCATGATGTCTAGATTTGAGTTGACAGAAAGCTAGCCAGCTAGCTAACGTTACCGTCGTCAGGTTGCTTGTTAGCTAGCTAGCTCGCACTATCTGGCCTCTGTCATCTGTCCTGTTCTGCAAATTGTCGGATTTTTCACATTACAATAACACGCCAGCTAGCATAACTATGCTGCTTCCTAATGTTAGCTGGTTAGCTAGCTAGCTGGCTAGCAGAAGTCCCTTGTCGTACGTATCATTTCATCATCTGACGTTCATCAAACGAAGCATGATGAATACAGCAAACGTGATCCATTGTAGATGCCGGTTGGAAATGTAGATGGCTCGCAGCTTCCTGTTTAAAATAGTTACGTATGCGTGAACGTTACCGACGCGGTGACGTAGTGAGTGGTGTCCCAATTCCTAGGGAAAGATTTCAACCCCTACCCCTCGTTGCTTCATTTCGAGGGCCAAGGGCTAGGGGCGGGGGGGTGTTGGGATTGGGCCTAACTCAGAGAAGAAGAACAGCGGCTGCAGATGTCCCCAAAACAATGAGGTCCAGGAGCTCTTACCCTCTGAGCAGAGGTCATCTGCAATATAACAGGAACTGTAAATGATTGTTAATGACATGTTATGTCATTGTAATTGCTTATAAAGCCCTGCTGACATGTATGTTATATGTCACTGACACTGTTGAGTTACATGTCACATACATCACGCCTGTTTTGATTCCAGGATGCCGGCATGCTGTCTACAATCACACACTGGAGCAACATGATGGCTCTGTCTTTGGGCTCTGTGTAAAAATGCAAATGAGGCATAAAGAAGGGACTTTGTAGCGGCTCTATAGCGCCATCAGACTCTCCCCGGGTCTGGGTCCATGGCTGCCTGTACCTGTGAGCAATGTGAAAGTGATGAGCGCTCACTCTGCTGTGATAATCTGAGGTCGAAACTTCTCCAGACGTACACTGACTGACAAACAATAAAAACAGACAACTTAAAGAAACTAAGTGGACTGAGGGGCGTCCCACTGATAAGTGTAATCTCTGACTTTCAGAGTGCAGCCCTACAATATTCTGCAGCAGCAATATGTTTACCCAAAACACAACTTCCTGTGCACATCAGTTTATCATGAGCGTAACTGGCTGGAGACACAACTGCAGACAAAAACACATTCATGCAGAAAATATCGCTGTTTGCCTTCACCACACCAAAATCAAACCAATTAGCTGGGGGGTATGTTGAGTAGGTGGGGGGCAGGGGTGTATGTAGGGTAGTTTACTCCCCCTGAACACAAACTGCTCTGAAGTCACATTGAAATGTGTCTTTTTGTTTCTGCGGTGGCTCTGCATGCATGCCTGCAGGAGACGCAGGGGAGAGACAAAAGAGGGCCCAGAGACCACCTGGGTCTCTGTTAGTTTAACAGAGGGCCTCTATCACACACACACACACACACACACACATGCACACACACACACACACACACACTAGAGTGCATGGGCACACACACTCTTCTTTTACGTAAACTTTCTACTCTGCTCGGAAGTTACAGCGAGTGAGTTCAGCTTAAATCTGAGGAGAGGAGAGGAGAGGAGATTGTGATGGAGGAGTGAGAGTGAAGGTAAGGGAGGAGAAAGGAGAGGGGGAAAAGGAGAAAGAAGGTGGGGATGGCTGAATGAGCTTCGGGGGCTACAGGTGGGATTAACCCTCCACATTCCTTTGGGTGGAAACGGAACCTGTCAGTTTGAGTCTCTGCACAGTCTGGTTACATACACATGATGTGGTCAAAAGTCAATGTGGACAGCCAAACATGACATTGCCACGTCATTATTCTGCTGCTTTAACAGACTGTTCTCATTCCAAACTTGTCAAATACCACCGCTCAGTGATTTCAGCGTCAGACACTGACTCAGAAAGGCGCCTTTCGCAGTGCTATGATATGCAGTCGGGCAGCGTCAGTTTGAAACGCTGCTGGTATCAAGCAGCGGTGGTTGTGGTGGTGTTAATCATCGACTGATTGGAGGTAGACAGTGTCCTAGATGTCACACCATCACCTCCACCTCCAGATGAGAGTGAGCTCATAAACTACGTCACTTTAGAAACCTTTATATAATGCTGAAACGTACGGAGGTAAAATGATCGTGGTTTGCAGAAATGTGCATCCCCAACATTTCCTTCAGGCTAATGTGCCTCGCTGTTTTTTAATTCGAAGACACGTCAGACTTTAAAGTTCTATGTTGTCAGACTTTGTTAACCCATTAACCCACATTACCTCCGTGTTCTGCTGTGATACAGTTTCTGTTCTTCATGTGTATCTGCTGGAACAGAACACTGACCTGCATGCAGCCTTTTCTCTCAGCGGTTTTGTTCTCAGGTCTCTCTGGAATACCAGATGTGGATCTCAGTGAGACGACCTGGTTAGATAACAGATAAAAAACAGAAAGGTTACTGCGTTCAGTGTCTCTCGGTGTGACATACAGTGAGCCTTGTTGCAGCTCTTCATATGAACGGAGGTCACGGCTCGCTGGGAGCTTCAGAACAAACATCCCTCGGCTCTCTAGTTTTGGGAGAAAAGCCGTTTTTGGTGATGCAGTGTCACTTTCCGTTTCACATAAATCAACTGCAGCAGTTTGAGCGAAGTTGATCGAGCAGAGACAGACCTGCGTGTGTTCTTCACTCAGTCTGGAATTTTTTTATATTCCAATTCTGGAGAGGAATTCCAGAGGAAAACACTGAATTCTTTGGATTTGGGAAACTGACTGGGCCAATAAAACACACACACAGCACTGTAAAATAACCACACACACACACAAAGAGAGGGAGAGTTCATCTTGATAAGGTTCTCCTGAGTGTTAAACTCTTCCTCCTCCTCCTCCTCCTCCTCCTCCCCCCCCGTCCTCTCCCCTCACCTCTCTCCTGTCCTCCTGACTCCTAAACACTTTAATTGCAGCCCACAGGCCATTTGATGCCTCGCCAAATCACTGCGAAGAAATCAGCTATTGTCCATTTCCTTTGTGTGTGTGTGTGTGTGTGTGTGTGTGTGTGTGTGTGTGTGTGTGAGAGACAGTGTGTTACCAAATGACGGTTATACTGTCGGTCAGTGCGTGGTGAACCCTCTGTATGTGTGTTAATCCCTGAATAGAGAAGCCATTAGAGAGAATTAGGCAGGTTAGACTCAACCATGATCCCCTCTGCGTGTATGTGTGTGAGCGTGTGTGTGTTTGTGTGTGTGTGTGGGACAGCCGTGAGCGTGTGGCATGCGTCAGGCCCTCCAGAAGAAGACGGGATGAAGATGCGTTGGAGATGGAGGAGGAGGGGTGTGGTGGCCAACCAACTCCTCTAATCTTACCAATCCACCCCTGCTGCGCGCACACACACACACACACACACACACACACACACACACACACACACACACACACACACACACACACACACACACACACACACACACACACGGGTGGGTTCATCTCGGCACTCTCTCAACAGATGGCTGTAGCAGAAAGGTGGAGGGTAAACTTGAGCAATACTCAAACCAGACAGCCCCCCCGTACCTCCCCCCTCAGTGGCTACAGCTAATCACAGAGTCCTCAGCACGCAACCAAACACACTCTTCATTAAAAGGCAACTAGAAACACACACAAACACTGAGTTCAGGTAAAACTTGAAACACGCAGACATGTTTGGATGGATAATGTTGACATCTAATGGAAACAGATTACAGTCAATTTTTACAAAGAAGTATTTCAAATGTATTTATTCCAACAGAAATAACTGAACAGTAGCACGTCGACTGTCGCAGAGTTAAGGGCCAACATGTTCTCACTCCGACCTCTCACTCCACTCTCCACGTCAACTTATGGCGTTCAAGGTACCCTGGGTGTGTTGGTTGTTGATGTTCTGGGATGTTGGTACATACAGTCTCTTTCAAAATAAAAGCACTACGTTGGTTCAACACCGTGAATCGAGATTTTTTTTTCTCCAACAACAAACAAACGTGGTTGGATTCAGGATATTTATTTGCTCAGCTCCTTCTTCCTTCCTGTTTAACAGCTGCTCCACCAGGCAGATGTTGAACCAACCATTTGTTGGGAGGAGAGTTGCTACAGAGACGGTCCTCCAGCTCTGCATCTGTGTAACTGCAGCAACAGAAAGTTTTCTTACGTGGTGTCAAATAAGCAGGGACGTCAGCTGAGTGGGAGGTTCTTCAGTGTGGCCCAGGACACATTAGGGGCTGTGCACATGCTGTGTATTTAATCACCTGCAAAAGGCAGGCTACTCTTGTGCCTATTCTGCATGAGCTTTCAAGAGCAGGTTGTGTCTGAGGTTGCTAAGCAACAGCATTGTATCAGAGCCTGTTTACCTGAAACTCTGAGAGCAGAGCTGATCTTCTTCCAGGTGCTGTTTGTGTGTCAGCCTGTTGTCTGTGGGACAGATGTGACACTCTGACAGCTCTGCACTAACATGATCAGCTTCTCCTCCATATTTATCAGACTGATATTTACAGAAGGGAAAGATATCTGTTGGATGTGATTGGTTGGTCACATGACATGTGGTGCGCGCTGCTGCTTTCCAAAAGTTGAACTCTGTTGATCTCAGGGTGCAGTCTTTGCACCCTGAAAAGTAAGCGCTTGGAAAAACGTTCGCACCGATCTGGCTTCGCTCTGGCATTTGAACCTGCCTGCTGCATGTCTGTGTTAACAACAATGAATTGGAGGATGCAAAATGCAACATGTGTACGGCCCCTTAAGCCCCGTTTCCACTGAGCAGTGCAGTACGGTGCGGTTCAGTTCTGTATGCTTTTTTAGCCGAGGGTCTAGGTACCATGTCTGAAGGGTTACTGCTGGTTCCAAAGGTGCTGGACTGAAAGGGTTTGGTGGAAACTGGGCCTTAGTGTTCACACTGCTGAAAGACAACCTCTAAATGTGGTTTAACAGATTAGATTTTGAGATGTATTGAAGAAATATTTTGTGCATTCAGAGCTGTTATCTGAGCCAGGACACAGGCTAATACCAGGTGTAAATGAAGGTTTGACTTGTTGCTACCGGCTGCTGTTACTCAAGAAACAGTTCCTCAACTCACCATAACATCACAACTAATGTTTCCTACATCTCTGTTTGTGTGCAGATTAAACAACATGTTAATGTGTGAGCTTTAGAAGGTCTGGTGACCATATTTTTAAACCCTGTAGGGAGCCATGCCGTCTGTTTTCTCCTGCTTGTCGTCTGTACACTAAGCTAAGCTAATTGTTTCCTGGCTCTGCAGTTAACCCACAGACATGATAGTGGTGTCAGTCTTCTCATTGGTGTTGTTGGGTGTATGTTGTGTACTACAGAATTGCGTAACCTTTTTGGGTAAACTGTGTGTCAGCCTCGACAACTGTCCAACTGAACCATATATGACCGTGTGTGTTATCTGACTAAGAAGAGGTATGTGACGTGAAAATGTGACTCAGTAAATAATTTACTGTGTTTTCATCAGATGGCTGTGATGAAAACACTCTCAGTAAATTTATTAGCCTGTTTCCTCCTTCTCACATCAACAACTTGAGGAAAAGTCCATAAAGGAAAGCAAACATCTGAACAATCCTGATTTATGGCCTAAACTTGTGCGCTGACTCTGATCTGCTCAACTTCTACGTTTGTCTGTTTGTTGTTCATCTTCCCGTTCAGTCATGTGAGTGTGTTTCACTGCTGCGTGCGTCACTTTCAGCCAACAATGAGCGTCAGTCCTGAGACGAGCTGAAGAACCCTCTAAGAAACAAAAATAAACTTTTATAAAGCACTTTAGAAAGAAAAAAAAGGAGCCAGAGGCTTCCCGCACTCGCTCTCAGGTAGCCATTAAAAACTTGAGGACATAAACATGTTCCAGCAATATTCCAGTAAACAGCGGAAACGTGCGATGAGTCACCACATGCACCAGCAGATAACACACACACACACACAGGCCTGATGTCACATTACCCCCTGTCCTGGTAGTTTCCATTATAACGAGCCTGAGGACAAACCACTTTAGTGCAACTATTATCTTATACTTAAAGACTAAATGTAATAAATAGTGACTTCATTCTTCTTCGTGGTGTTTTGATCTCCCACTGTATCTCTGTTTTTACATTCCTCAAGTATTTTCAATATTCCTGAAGTCACTTACAAACTGTCTGTTGTACTTTTAAACTGATTTTAGTGACATTACCGTACTTCCATCCTCTCTTATATTTCTTTAATATTCTGATGTTCTCAAAAAACAGTGTTATTATAGATCGATTATTGAAAGTTTTCCACCAACACTCAACTTCTCCTGACAAGCTGTGTCAGTGATTAACATGGACAAATACTGCCAGCATGACCACAGCTGATCCCAGAGACCAGGGGAGGACAGTAACTCATTACAAGTAACTCACAGTATTGTTAAAAAAATCAGTACTTTTCATGTTCCTGTTTTTAAACCTGTACTCACGACTCGGCTCGACGTGCGGCTCTATTTTCTTGTCTTCTTGCTTTGTGCTGTACATCTCCATTTACTCCTTCCTTCCCTCATTTGAAAGTTTTTTTGAAAACTTGCAGAGACAGGAAACTTTCATTTGACAGGTCATTCATCACAGTTATCCTCATTTTGTTGTCTTAACTTGGGGGATTTTTTGTGCGTTTTCTACATTAATGATCCCAGAGGACATGTTTGTTGGACACTAGAGGAGGTGTGTATGTGTGCACTGTCACACCAAGTGGACAGTCAGCTGTTGGGTCAATGTTGGGCTGCCAGTGAGTGTCTGTCGCCCTAGATGGAGCGGTGTGTCTTGCACCGTTGCCGCTCATTTGCCCGTGTTTTTTTTGCTGAGACAGCATGTTGAATCAGCAAAGGCAGAGTCGTCAGTGAATGAACTCCCTCCGATTGTCAGTTGAGCTTAGTGCACGAAAAGAGAGAGATATCAGTGAGTTGAGTAAACGCAAAGTGAGCTGAAGTCCAGAGGGAATTGTTAGGTTTTGGTTTCTGGCTGGACCACAAAGCATAGATGGACGCAAGTTATGGAAACAAAGAGAGTTTATTGACGAAGGAAAAAACAAAATTTGCAGGCAGTGGAGGCAGGAGGCAGGGTGCTGGCTGGCTAGCAGGTTGTCCACCAGTGAAGAAAGAAGGATCTGTGGAGATGACACGAGGACTGAGAACATGGAGAACAGGGCAAAAATACAAGTAAGCACAAGAACGCTCAAGGCAGGAAAAACGTTGACAAAAACCACAAGGAGGAAATCACTGCAGAAGCAACACTGGAAAAGAGTCGCTTGGCGTTACCAACACACACGGAATTATCTGGCAGAGTAGTGGAGTGAGGACCAGGTATATGTGGGCAGGTTGATGAGGTGAGTGGGAAAAGGTGTGCCTCGTCAGCTGCAGTGGGAGGAGCTAACCACGCCCTCTGCCACACACAAGCCTGGCAGGAACAGAAAGGGAAGGGGGAAGGGAGGACACACAGATACTCGTTCCATAAGGTCAGATTAATTTTTCTGACGACAGCTGTCTGCTGCTGTGGAGAGTTACTTCCTCTCAGCAGGCGCAGTATGTGTGTGTTGGTTGGCCGTCAGCTTAGTCTTCGTGGTGTGTTCATGTGCAGTTTTTTGGCCAAGACGCGGCGATGCAGCAGGGGGCCTTCGTCGCTGCTAGGTCCACAAAGTCAGTCAGGTGTGTCTGGGCCTTTAAATGAAAACGGTCAATACACAAACTCTTTGCTGTTATCTGTCACACATTATGATAATTAGCACCCACACCTTTGATATTATCTGTCCAATTAACACTTTCTGCTTTCACTAATGTGATCACCCTGAACACACACACACATACATACACACACACACACACACACACACATACACACACACACAGACAATCCCTAATGGCGTGGGGGAAGTGGAGGAAAGAGGAAAACTGTTGACGCCTCATTGACGCCTCACATCTCCTGTCTCCTAAACACAGAGACTGTTTATCCTTGTTGTTATCTCATCCTCAGTTGGAGGGAAAGAAGTTCTCTGATTTCAGGGTCGGACAAACTGAAGTTGTTTCTTCAGCAGCAGAAATCTCTCTTCAGATTTATGATCTGTATGAAAAATGAAAGAGCAGCATTTAAGGCCATAGTTCCTGGGACCAGTTGCACAAAACACCTTATGTTTTCTCCGTAGGTATGACACTTGACACGTGACTTACACAGTTGCACAGAATCCCTTAAAAGGTTTCCTTAGTTACGGAAAAATGTTAACTCAGCCTTTAAAGGTTTTACAGTGGTAAAAGTTTTCATGAAGATTTTTTGTTTGCTTGGACTCACACTTGTAACACCTGTTATGATCTCACAGAGTTGGCTGATAGTTAAAATAGTGAAAAACTGTCAGAAGAAAAGAAAACAAGAAAACCATGCTGGTCAGAGGAGGAGAAAATGAAAACAGAAAATGATGTAGGAAGAAGCAAGAAAATGAATTCAGTCAAATCTAAAGTGTAAAATCAAAAGGGTATTCCTCAGGTTCTCCAAGTCGCAGAACACTCTTCTCAGGGTGTGTTAGTGTTTTTTATTCATCACCATAAACTCAGTCATGTTGCAGTTAAGACAGAGTCAGAGGTACCTGAAGTTTTTTTGTTTTGTTTTTGTTTTTTACCTTGCTTTGGCTGCTAAGGTCTTTTCTGCAACGGTCGAGGGATTCCTTAAGTTTAAGATTGAGACAAGGAGAAAACCATAAAAACTTAAGTAAAGATTTTAAGGAAATCTTAAGACCTTAACAGTGTTTTGTGCAACCAATTTTGTTTTGAGGAAACCTTAACTAGGACTTTAAGGAAAATCAACTTAAGAGGTTTTGGGTAGCCTTGATCCCTTGGGTAATCTGTGTATTTAACAACTGTATGATTTCTTTTATTTCCAGGTAAATCCTAAATGAAACTGACTCTGGGTTCTTTTTCAAATAGGAAGATGTTAACAGTAAACGCTTGCAGAACATTTAATAAAAGGTGCAACAAATCAAACACATGTGTGCACACACACACACACACACACACACACACACACACACACACACACACACACACACACACTGCACTTTTCTGTCTAATGAAGCAGAATGAAGTGAGACAATGACCACGGTCGTCAGAAAGTGGGTCACTGTGGGGAGCTGCAGTTTGCTCAACTGACAAAAGTGCAGCTCAGCACTCGCACATACACACATGCAACAAATACTTAGAATACCACACACACATACAAAACAATAAAGAAGGCAACACACACAGACAGTTCCGAATTTGAACGTCAGATTGACTGAACTGCGACCAAACAGAGAGTAAACAGTGATTGGATGATATGTGTGAGAGTCTGCAGCAGCTCAGTGCACTCAGCTGTGAAGACTTAAGTACATTATCTGTCGCTACGACCAGCTCTTTAATTGTTCCTGAGTTCATAATGTTCCTGTGTGTGTGTGCGTGTGTGTGTGTCCAGATTGAGTGACCGGTCATTAGGGGGTTAAATGGGGTCTGTTGTCCGAGTGCTCTGCTGATTAAGCTGGACTGGTCAGGACTGTGGGCACCTGCCATAATCAGCCTCGGCCTCATCCATCACCCGCTGACCTGGCTGCAGCCTAGCCCCCTGGACGCTGCAGTGGCCCTGGGGCCCCTGAGGCTCCTCTGCCCAGGAACTGACCACAACCATTACCCCCTGGACCCAGCCCTTCCTCTGACCCTCCGAGATGACCACTATCGTAACCCCTAACACTTGGATAAATGTAGCTTTCAGAGGTCCTTCTTTGCTCTGAGGCTGACCCCGAAATTCTGACCAAGACTTTAACTATAATCTTTGTATCAGCTGGGTCTTCTCTAACTTCTTCGTCAACCCTACAGGTACTAAATCTGCTATGCTATTAACCCCCAATCTGTGACCACCTCTAGATGCCCGTCCTCCTCTCTAACCTCACAGGCTGTTCTTCGTATGTTTTCCAAGGAAAAGCAATGCACCAAAATTCATATGTATTCAAAGTATTTTGAAAGGCTGCGAACATGTGACCAATGCGCTGATGACAGTAAACAAGGAAGCAGTCCCGAGCACTTTTAAGGAGGCAGGTTGGGGTGGTGGATGGGTCACAAAAAAATAGACTTTCTTTCAGAGTCACTTGTTGAGATCTGTGTGAACTTTGAGTCATTTTAAGGTACGTCCTCACCACGTTTCTTTTCCTAAAACTAACCTCCGTAACTGTACATTAAGGGTACCTTGGACGTCATATGTGGGACACATTCATCAACCCAGTCTCACTCCTAAGTTGTTAGAAAACGACACTTGGTCAGTGACTTTGTCAGACAACCACGAAAAAAGTCATCCTTCATGTCACTATGATATACGGCCGGTCGCTGTTATTGTTTAATGGTGCCTGGTGGTGTCAGGGGGAAACGTGGCGGGACAATAACGAAAGTTAAGACGGCAGAGGGCGGGCAGGAGCAGTTCACTAGTGTCGTTGTTCACTTCCTGTACGATTGTAAAGCCAAACCCTGTTCTTTTTTCCTAAACCCAACCATGTGTGTGTTGTTGAAGGAAAAAAACATCAGTTGGTGGTGTTGTACTGTCGTAGTGCTTTTATTTTGAAAGAGACTGTATTCAAACTGTACATTTCCTGTGAAAACAGAAGTGTATTTTGAAAACAGACAATGCATGTAACAGGCTGAAGTTGACACGGCATCCCAGAACGTCAACAACCAACACACCCAGGGTACCTTGGACGCCATATGTGGACGTGGAAAGTCCATGACCGCAAACTGTTCTGTGAGAATACGTTGAACCTCAGCCTGAGTCCCAAATCCAACCCTCCAAGCTGACCACTGCCAAAGGTCCCCAAGATATGGAGACCTGCAAGACATGGGAGCCCCTCTTGTCTCAGAAGCTCATGAAAGATCTACAGTTAGTTATCCTTCCAAATACCGATCTTTTGCAAGCTGACCTATTAGACAACAACATGATTTAGAACCAAGTTGCTGCAAATCGAAAACACTGACACCAACAACTTGGAGCTGAGCTAACACTAACTTCACCGTCTCCTCTCTGGTTTCTGTTCCACCCTACCTAGAAACTGTGGCTGCCCAGTGCCTTAAGATGACCCTTACAAGCTCATGTCCTGTCTAACCCTGACTCAAAGCTGCTCCTCACCCTCACATCAACCCTAACAGCCCAGCAGTGCCATAACCTCAGTGACCTGAGGCCAAGTTGCCCCTCGGAGGCACTTCATGGCAAAGAGCTGACCACAACTATCACCTCCAACCCGAGGCCAGCTCCCCGTCAGAAAGGGCTGTCTGTCTGTGAAGTGCTGAGCATGTGACTGGATTAATGAGACTTGGATTATCTTGCATGAGTTGTGTGACAGTTTGGAACACATGTTTTGATATGGTTTTGCTGTTGTTGAACGTGGCTGACCGTGATTTAAATTCATCAAGAATTTTCTTTAGATTTTCTGTTCACCATGGAGGCATGAGAGAAAACATTTTACACAAGATGAGTAACTGATATATATTTGGGAAGTAAAATATTCCTTTAAGAATATTTTATCAGGGACACAGTGTTGGTCACTTACTCAAACTGGAGCTGCCTTGGTATGGTCGTCTACTTTAACCTCTCCAAATGAATGAAACTGAAGTAGTTGTTCCAGAGCTCAAACGTATGAAAGATTCTTGTAAAGACAAGCCTGACCAAAGCACAAACACAACCGCTGCTCTCTAGTTTTGTTGAAACTCATTAAACTTTGCTTTTGTTTGCTCTCAGAGGTTCATTACTATCATCAAGGTACCAGTAACCAGTAACGGTGGCAAAAATGTAAAAGAGCAACATCAACAGCAAAAAAACAAAAACTGGTGAAAGAAATAAAAGCTACAGAGACAATTTCTTTAGTGCTAAAAACTCTGTTGGCAAAGACAACAAATTACAGGAGTTAGAAACTCAATGCAATAACACAATTGGGAAGTTTAAGCTCCGGCACAGGTGGTTTCACAGTGGTGACTGCTGGGACAACTTTACTGCTTGTTGTCAAACTTGAAGCCTGTGTTTCATTCCTAAAAATAAATGATTCATAAATTTGTTGGCAGGTACGCATGGACACTCCCACACACTGTGGTTTATGCAGATTTTAAATAACAGCAGATTTAAAAACGTATCCACTCAGGACGAAGCTTTGACCAGACAAAACAAGCTCTCACCTCCTCCAGACTCAATACTTTATTATCATCCGCCTTAAGAAAGAAATCAATAAAAAATAATCAGCAGCCTGTGTCCGCCACAGCGTCCAGCTGTCAGCTGTAAATCACAATCAGATTAATAACCTGATTAATAACAATACATCTAAATTAAAGCGACTGTGTTCATGTTGTAATTAGGCCAAAAGACGTCGGGGGGTCCCGACAAGAAAAAGAACTAGCAAGAGGTGAAAGTCGTGTTGACGGACAACGACCGGACGTCACAGCAGGACGTTTGTCTTCATAAGAAAAATTAATAATTGGGCACGAGTACAGCGCGTCCTGAGTGGACTGTTAGGGTTTATAAAACTGGAAGTTATGACTGTATATCATTTTCATATTCTGCTGTGTGTGAACAGTGAAAGCAGGTGTGGGTGTGGATGGAAGTGTTTGTGTGTGTGAGCCATTCGATCGTAGGGCAGGGTTTAACTGGTTCATGGTCTATTGAGGTCTGATAGGAGCTCAGGTCACTGCTGCTTTATAGGGGATAACACACACACACACACACACACACACACACNCACACACACACACACACACACACACACACACACACACAGCTGTTATCAGCATGTGGAGAGGTAACACTAACCCAGTGATCTGCTGGCCTTGAAAAGTGAAATGGATTTACTGCTCTTCTGTTTTCAGCCTTTTCCTCTCAGATTGCTTCATTGTTGTCATCGTCAGCTTTCATTACAACAAGCAGTCGGTGTGTGTGTGTGTGTGTGTGTGTGTGTGTGTGTGTAGTAAAATATAATACGGGGTTATCGACCATTATGGGTTTTCATCATGTTCTTCACACCCTGCAGCAAAAAGCCCCGTCTGTCCTCAGTGTGGTGGTTATTTCTATTTCTGGGTTACAACCTCTCAAACGTGCCCAAATTTAGGTGTAAAAAGGGTACAAGAGATGTCTGTACAGGAGAACCTGCTCAGTCAGTCTTCCCTCAAAGGCGGCCATGTTGAAGTGAAAAGTACCGTGGGCAGTGGGTGCCGAGGTACAAGACCAAGCACTGTGTGAGCTTTCAGAGCCTATGCTCTTGACGCAAAGGACATGATAACGAAATTTTCTGGTGTACAAAGCTTGCGATGGCAACACTACAGAAAGCATTAACCCAACCTCAGACATCCATTCTCTTTGAGCATGTGGCTCGTACTGCATCTGCTGAGTTTTCCTCCAAGTCAGAGCCTGGTCACATCAGCACTTACGGAGAACGTTGCATAGTATGAAATTAATTTGACAAGACTTTATTAATCATACATGACTTCAACGCAATGTAACTCACTGCCGTAACAACGTCCACGCCCCCTTTTGGGTGAAAGTTTTGAACTCAACCCAGGAGAGACGCTAGTCATGGCTAGGAGTTCATAATGCCGAAAAGTTGCTGCGTTGTTCCCTGCACAGCAAACAATAAAAAAAAAAACGAGAATTGCGATTTTCTTTGCTCCTGGATAGAGTAAAGAACAGGGAAAGAAGAAATCTGTGGCTCACAGCCATCAAACGGCAGGGTAAAGACGGAAAGCTGTGGGATCCAGCCAGTCGCTACACCTAATGTTACGTCTGTGGCAGGCACTTCATCACAGGTTAGTTGGCTAACGTTAGCTAGCTAGCTAAAGTCAGTTTATCTCAACAATAACATGAGATGTTCAAAGCCAAGAAGTTAATTCTAATAAATGTTAAGTAATGAATCGACAGGACATGAACTGAATGAATGAATTGACATGGTCATTCATCCACACAGAGGCTGGCAGCTGAAAAGGGCACACACCTCCTATCATTTTCAATCCTCGTTGTACCGAAGGCGATCAGGACCTCTTAAACTCTCTCCGTAGCCTGACTGGCCATTTCATCCGAAGGGAAAAGACTCAACTGATTTGTTTTTATTTACACTTGATGTGTGTGAAGAGCTCTGCTGCCAGTCAAAATCCCATGTTTCTATCACCTATGACGTCACCGACGCACGACCAGTTGTAGTTCATTGTAGTCCCGTTGAGGTCATGTATACATTGTATACATTCGCACATCACAGCAGCTCAGAAGCAAAAGGTGAGAGGAAAAAAGGATAAAAATATTACAAAATTACAAATTAGATCAAATAAAAATAATTTATATGCACCTTTCACTTAAACAGACACTGTAGGTTACTTATTGATAGTTGTGTGTGATAACTGAAATACACACATGGTGTGTAGTAAGTTGAACTGTCACAATCAAAGGATCCATTCATTGATGCTAAGTCGCCCACATAAGGCACAGTTTGATGAATTTTACCACTCACAGTTACACTAGTCACGATAACTTCACAGCATCACATTAGGTAAAGGTGTTTCCTATCGAACGTAACAAAGTGGTGTGTGTGGTTTGATTTTTACTGTTATTTATTGTTTATTTGAGTTGTGTCTGTTTTAGAGTCGGGCCCGTCACAGGTTCAGTAAGACACTATTTCTTTTTAAGGCAGTTTGAGACCTTATGCACCATAAACCTTCACATCAACACACTGTGTCATCTCACACACACTTTCTCTCAGACACGTTGTCACTTACTCACCTACATTAACATGCAGAGTAAAAGCCTCACACACCCTCGTTATCTCAGGTGAAGTCACAACTTTATGAGGACAAGAAAAAGAAAGGAGGTGAAACACAACTCTGACACACATTCTGTGTGTGTGTGTGTGTGACTCTGAAGTGGGACACTTCTCAGCACAAAGCCACGCATCCCAGGTGCAATTGTTTACCTGTGTGTGTTGAAATAGACAAGTTTTCACAGTTATACAACATCACAGGAATATAAGGTGACACCTGAACTCACACACAATATACTGAGACACAGGTCATACAGTATATACCTGCACACACACACACACACACGCTCTGTGGGTGCTTTATCCGTCTGATGTGACCCAAAAAGGATCCCAGACTCTCCAACTGTCTTCTAAAAATTATACTTAATAAATGTGAATCTCTTATGAAGCCGTGTGAAACGCCTTCGCATAACTCTTCAATCAGAAACCAGTCTTTATTCATCTCTGAAAGATCCCACCTCTCTGTTGCTGTTTGCAAGCGTGGATTCAAGAGGAAATTGGTACATAAGGAGAAGGAGACGCCACAGAGACACAGAGGCCAGAGTATTGAGCATTTCAGAGCTCAAAAAGTGTGCACACAAGACTAGGTTAATACTTAAAATACAGCTGTTGAGAGCGGAACACACAGAAACATCTTTGTCTCTGGTCTCCTGCAGACAGAGGTGAGCAGAGTCTCAGAACACACATGCCTTGTTTGTGGGGGAGAAGTGGGCTCGTTGGGGGTTAGCAAGACGTTACTGCTACCCACTTGAGGGTGAGCGGCACGAATTTTGGACCTGCTCCAAGAAAGGTCCATGCCTGGTGCAGCTGGGCGCAGCATGGCTTGACTTGATGCGACCAGAAGTGCCAGTGGAAAAGGTCCAATAGTTTGAAGCGTAGAGCTGCTGGCCGAGTTGGCCGTGAGAACGTGTTGTTTAGACTCAGCTAAAAAAATATGGACGTGAAACCCAGACTGGGTTGTGCCCACCTGCGACTGCAAGAAACCGAGACACTGTAAAATACAAGATACACACACACACACACACACACACACTCACACACAGCAGGCTGTGGCGCGTGGCTGCTGTTGCAGGGTGAAGTTTGGCTTCAGCTTTCCTGGCAGTCTGCCAAGCTAAACACACACACACACACACACACACATGCACACACAGCCATTCACAGCTTAGCGCCGCGCTCAGATAAAGGCTTCCCCCGATCAGGCTGGGTGGTTGTTCCTGTGTGTGTGTGTGGACAGAGAGAGTGGAGAGAGGAGGTAAAGTTTAAGTACAGTCAGACAGGAGAGAGTAAATACTGATAAGTCCCAGCTGGATGTGTGTGTGTGTGTGTGTGTGTGTGTGTGTGTCCATGTGGCCATGTGTGCACGCCTCCCCCCAACACACACACACACACACACACACACACACGCACATTCTAAAACACTTCCGAGCCCCCCAACCTTTCCATCAAATCCATCGTCCCACACACACTTCCACCACTTTGATGAGGTGAAAGAGTGTGTGTCCGTGTTCAGCCTGTGTGTGTGTGTGTGTGTGTGTGTGTGTGTGTGTGTGAGGGAGAGCCTGATCTGTTTCGTGTAAAGATCAGAAGATTTGGCTCATGGGCACGGCGGAAGTCGAAGCCACACAGTTTGAAGAAAACAGAGAGAGAGAGGAAGAGGAGGAGGAGGAGGAGGAAGAGGAGGATGAAGAGGAGTGCGGGTTAAATGGAGAAAACAGCAGCTCTAAAGTTGTCAATGATCAATCAGACTGATCAAACACATGGTGAATATCAAAGGAACGTCTCGACTCTCTTTAATGCTGACCTAAATAAATCTGACTTGTCTTTATTGAGATGATTTGTTTTCGGCTCTGAAGCTGTTTTTTTCTGCAGTAACTCAAAGTAACCTGTTTGATCCTCTGACCTGTCAATCATAAAAGGTACCGCCTCCTCCAGACCCTAAACATGGTTATTTATTGTCAGTTTAAAGTGAATAAATTAAAACAGGATCTGCAGTGAAGCAGAGGTGATAACTGCTTCCTGTCTGCCGGAGCCGCAGAGTTTGCATGTTAATATCAATATTGCTTCATATGCAAATAAACCCAGCAGTTAAAGGTGCACGTTATCTCACACAGGATCAGCTGATTTGTTTCTCTGAATAGGAACATGTAAAAAACACACCTGACAGAGCAGATCAGGATGAACGTTAGCAAAGCTGCTCAGTTTCTGAACTTTTACAGATAAGATTTTTTTTTCTTGAAGACCTTTTGTCTGGTTTTAATCACAGCTGAGTGTTTTAAACTGTTTTTGTAATAACACCTCCAAAGTCAACAAATAACAGTTCCTCCTTCATGCTCAGGTACTCCTGTTAACGCAGATAAAGAATGAACAGATAGAATTAAGGAAAAACTACTCAGTCACCAGAATATTGTTGCATTGTGCATTTCTGTGTCAGATTTTTACATTACTGTGTAGCGGATACGTTGAAACTTTTCAACAAGACTGAGGTGAACGTGTCGTTCAGATCAGGCACAAAAACCACTTGGTTATGGTCAGGAAATAAATCATGTTTGGGCTTAAAATACTCACTTTTCGTAGCACTATCCTGGCTGGAAGATCACCCACACTGGGGGTCAAAAGGCTGCTAAAAACACAGCAACAGGTCTCTAACACACAACCAGTTTTGTTGTTTGTTCGTCTGCAGTGATGTCATGCCATAAACAATTGACTCTGGCAGTGTTCATTTAGAAAACTATGACAAAATTCACCAGTTTTTCTTTACGCTGATTGGCTGTCTTGTCTTGGCGCCCACTGAAAGTGTTTGGGGCGGCACTGAGTCCAGACTGATAAACAGTCTGTGTCCAGTCACAGTGAAGTGGAGCTACAGTTCCAGCTGGACGAGGACATCTAACTGGCCTACTGTCCTTGTCCCAGTATACAAGCACGGGAGGGGAATCCATTTATTGAGCCAAGTATGTGCGACTCCTCTACGATAGGT
>NC_065511.1:43732714-43734480 GCF_006386435.1 Epinephelus moara
ACACACACACACACACACACACACCCACCCACCCACACACACACACACACACACACACACACCCACACCCACACCCACACACACACACACACACACATGCACAAACAGCTGTTTCCAACATGCTGAGGCGGTCTGGAAACCACTTCCTCTCAGCGGGTCAAACACATTTTATTCATTTACTGTTCGCTCAAACAGGCAGGCAGAGCACTTTCACTGCACACACATGCTCTGAGTGAGTGTGTGTGTGTGTGTGTGTGTGTGTGTGTGTGTGTGTGTGTGCATGTGTGTGTGTGAGAGAGAGAGAGAGTAAAGGAAGACAGGGATGTGTTTTTGCATGTTTGGATGAAACTGAGTGTGCTTTCAGGAGAAACAGAGTTAATCTGAGCACTTTGTATATGTTTGAGGGAACTTTTCATGACATGATTGTGTGTGTCTGTGTGTGTTTATATATGTGTGTGTGTGTGTGTTTGTGTATGTATGAGTCATGTGTGTGTGTGTCAGAGCTAATAACCAGTTTGATATTAATTGTAAAAACGTGTTAAGTGAGTGTTAAATTTTTATCTCCAGACGGCCCTGCAGGGGCAATGCAACGAGTCCAAAGTGTGACTGGAATAATGTGTGTAATTACTTAAAACACACACACTTACACACACACACACACACACACACACACACTCGACACACTCCTTCATGTCATGGCTGGTGGTCAGAGTGTGCTCGGCTCAGATTGGCCAGCGCTCTGTAAATATTTAGAGGAAGCGGAAGGGTCTACGGTCCGGCCTGTCGCCACGGGAGAAGGATCGCCTCTCATCCCTCAGCCCCCCACCAACACACACACACACACACACACACACACACACACACACACACACACCCATCTCCGGTCTCTAGGGTCTATGGCTGCGGCCACCAGGTTGGACGGATCAATCACACATACACACACACACACACACACTGCAGGGTAGATATTAGACAAGGTGTTGATATGACCTCCTCTCTCTTCAACCCCTGGATGACCTTTCACCTCACCTCTGTGTCGCTCCGGCCAATCAGAGGTCACCTCTCCCTCCCTCGCTCTGTCCCCTTCAGGTTCTTTACCCTGGACACAAACAGTCACGTGTTGCTCGCCATGTTTACAGGCTGCAGAATGGATTTATGTCACAACATGGAAACACGTATGAAAGAAACACGTTTACTGTGTTTTAACATCTGAGTTTTACAAATAACTAAAACATCATCATCATCATGAGTTCAGGGCTGCAACTAACTATTATCTTCTTCAATGCCTCATCTGTCAAATCATTTTTGTCTTGTAAGTATAAAGTGTAAAAAATAAATGTGTAAATGTAAAAATCACAGGTCCAGAGAGGTCGAGGTGAACTGTTTACGTCGCTTGTTTTGTCTGTCTGAGTCATATTCAGCTCAGATTAATGAAAAACAGATGGAACATCTTTATGTCAGCTGCTGTAAACTGTGCGATTCACTGACTAGTCATTTCACTGCTAAATTTACAACCTGTGGCCAGAAGGCTTTAAAAATCAGTTGCCACAAATTTGCACGAGTTATGTCATCCATCATAGTGAACTGAGTGAATTTCACTGTGACAACTTTGACCATCACTTTAGTTTTTATATGACACACACCTTTAGTAATGACTTTAAAAATATAGATTAATTTGGAGCGGATTATGTGAAGGTCATATATTCTAATCCTCACTTCCTGTGGGCTACAGCAACACTAAACCCCTGAGCTTGCCTGAGAAGGAC
>NC_065511.1:43734988-43771961 GCF_006386435.1 Epinephelus moara
CTTCTGATACCACACACACACACACACACACACACACACACACACACACACACACACACACACACACACACACACTTACTTCCATTACTGCTTCATCATGTTGACCCCACATCAACCCCCCCGTCAGCTCTGACCCCACTCTACCCTTCCTCCACTCATCTCTCTTTCCTCCCCTCTGCCTCTACCTCCTTCTCCTCTTCTTCCCTCTTTCCAGGCCCCCTTCTTTCCCCTTCATCACTTTTATATTCACTTCTTCCCCTGCTCTTTCTGTCTCTCCTCCCTCCACATAAAAGAGTCATTGTATAGAAACACTGACTGGGGAAAAGAGGCAGAGCAGAAAGAGAGACATCAAAGATGGAGGTGGAGGTGGAGGAGAGATAATGAAGGGATGAATGAGTGAAGAAAGAGAGGGGTGAAGGAGGGATGAAACAGTGTTGATATATTTAATGTTAGATTTTAGCACAGGTCCCACATTTTTCAGTGTCGATGTGTCTTCTCAATATTACCAACATCGTAGTTTGTTTTTCCTTTGATCTTATCTGATCTCAAAACCCCGGCAAAACAGGTATGTTGGCATGGCAACACATGAGTCAGCACATTCTATTTCAGTGCATCGGTGCTCTGATTAACGTGTAACGTCGCTGTCTGTAAACACTGTTTAAATGGAACGTCGGTGTAGTTTTCCTAGTTGATAAATAGTTATGTGCTTGGACAGTGATGTTCACAATATGATTTGATGGAAGCCTGAACGACATTGTCAGTTCTCTGTCTTATCAATCCTCCATGACTTGTTTGTGTTTGTATGGGTCGTGAGGTCATGGTGACGTAAGTCAACCTAAGTTGCTGCTGAAATTTGGCGACAGATCCAGTGTACCTGCCGGCTCAGATATCAAATGGTGTGCAGACTCCGCTTGCTTGGCGCACTGCAGGCGTATGCCGGTGTGGTGATGATGCGGACCCATAGTAGACTCAGAATGACGTTAGATTCAGGTGGATACGAGGGTGTCTCGTGATTGGTTAGGGCAAATCAAATCCCCTCCCCCACGGAAAGCAGTTAGAGGGGAGACAGAAACGTAAGAAGTTGAAAATTCTGTGCGATATCGGGCCGATGTTTTGTAGATCGTGAATTAAATAAAATAAAAATACACAAGACTAGACACAAGATGTCTCACTCTCTCCTCAGTCAGTCTGAGGATTCTGTTTTTTGTCTCCAAATCTTGCATTTAACATTTACAATTGTAGGGATGAGCTAAAACTTCCTTCATTTCCAAAGCTAAATTAGTTTAACGACATTAATCAGAAATATTAAAACCAACACAGATAACTTTCACATCCAGACATGTGAATACATGAAATGAATTAGGTTAAAGCTGGTGCAAATTAGTGTGCTGCCAATTTAGTTGTGTGATACCTACAAATTTTAAATGACTTAATGCAAATATTTTCTGTACTTTATCTTTTTATAATATTGAATACTTACCTTGTTTTTTACAAGCAATAAATATATTTTTTATTTTTTGATAAATATAAACATAGATAAACATCTACATGGCATTGATATTACTGAGTAAGGTGTAATTATTAAATAACAAATACTAACATCCAAAAGATTTTATGAGCGTCAGTGTTTCTGTTGTCTCAACCTTCTTTTTTCAATGAGACTCGTTCTTGTCGGCTCAGTTTCATTGTTTCATCTCAGTTTAGTTCAGTGACTTTTTGCTCAGCTTCATCAGAAACCATGTAAGTGATACTTGTCTACATGGACATATTTTGCCTCTGTCAGACGTCGCCTCTCCTCCCCCTCATTTTCTTGTCTTTTCCATCCATCCGTTCATCCTCACTCACTGTATGAGCAGGGAGGCTCAACCTGTTTGTCGGCGTCTCGGGGAGTTTGATGTCATTTTTTACGAGCTTGTCGGGGCATTCCTGACCACTGTTCACCGAGTTTAACACACTGCTAATTAGAGACGCAGAGAAGGACAGAGAGAAGGAGAAAGAGAGGAAGAGGAGGAGGGGAGGAGGTGGTGGTGGAGGAAGGGAAGAGAGTGTTTGTGAGTAAAAGGGTGGGGAGGAGAAGAGTGAGTGTAATAGCTCCTATTAGCACATACCTTCAAAGAGCAACATGTTTTACAGACTCACAGTACATCACAATGTCTGCGGAGGAGGAGGAGGAGGAGGAGGAGGAGGAGAGAGGAGGCGAACAACAATATTCAAATGTCACTGTACAAGTTTCTGTTCAGTTTCTTAGCTGCATCGTGTTCTTTCAGCTTTTATCACACAAAGAGTTGATTTTTTTTAATGTCAAACTTTTCTTCACTTCAGAAAAGAAGAGAAATGTCATTTAAAAATCTAACTGCATAAAATCAAATTTTCTGTTTTTATTTTGCAGAGTATCTTTGATGGAAGGGTCTCATCTGGCTTGTATTTGGTCATAAATCACTCATATGGAGTGTTAACATGTCAGGGCCCCTGACACACCAAGCGAACAGCTGACTGTTGGTCACTGTTGGTCGTCAGAGAGCGTCTGTTGAGTTTTTGTGGTTTGTCCCACACTGTTGGCAGTAATTCGCCCTCGTTTTTTTGTTTTCTTGGCTGATTAAGTATGTTCAGATTCAGATTCAGATTCAGAATACTTTATTAATCCCCGGGGGGAAATTGTTTTTGTTCCAATGCTCCGTGCAAAGTAGAAATAGAAATACAGCATGAATGGAAACAAGAAATAAAGATGAAGATATAAATAAAATACTAAAATAGACAATGAAATAAGTAAAATAAATATTAAAGTAGACATTAAAATAAAATAAAATAAAATAAAATATTAAAGTAGACATTAGAATAAAATAGAATAAAATAGAATATTAAAGTAGACAATCTGAAATATATACAATATACAATGAAACGGTTGTAGCATTATAAATGAAATAAGAATGAGTAGTTATATTGTGTGATTTGTTTTATAAATAGCCAAATGAGTCTGATAATCAAAGGGAATCTGTGTTGAATCTGTGTCAGAGCCAGTGGAGTTCCTCCTGTGTGTTTCCCCTCTCGAATGATGAATACAGATGACCACTGTCTGCTGAGTAGAGATTTATTTCCTCTCATGGCGCAGACCATACGTGCTGGTTGGCTGTTGGCTGTAGTCTTTGTGACGTGTTCATGTGCAACTTTTGGGCTGAGACACAGATGACGTGAGGCCTTTGTCACTGCTAGTTCTTTAATGTTGGTTTGGTCTGGGCCTTAAGATTTCTGTCCAACTGAATACTGCTCAGATTACTTTTTAATGAATACAGATACACATTATAGTTATAAGAAAAAACGAGCTGTAAAAGTAGACAAAATACAAAATATGTTGGAGCTTAGATTTCTGGTAAAACTTCCAAATTCTCTGTCCAGTCTCTATTTGTAGTTGTTGAATACCAGCGCTTGGTCAGTGACTTCTCGTGTCAAACACTGATGAAAAAAGCCATAATTTTACATCGGCATGATATGCGGCCAAAGTTGGCGACCATGAACAGACTGCAAAGTCTACAGCCAATGGCCAACCAACCACTGACGCCGATGGGCACATCAGGGGAAAAGTAAAAAGTAAACCATATTTTTTTCACCCTGTTTACAATACATAACATATTTGAGTGTATAATATAAACAATATTACCAGAATAATGCACAGTGGCATTTTTCATCTCACACACTTTTTTTAAATTTGGCTTTTGGTGCAGAATGTGTCACATTGAACCAAACACACAGATATGGCTGAGTATTGGTGATGTAACAGCAAAGATTTAAGGATTTATGACGTTAAGGTAAAGTTAATGGTTCAAGAGTGTTTATTGTTAGCATGAGCAACTCTAAAGGGAATCAAACCCCCGAGCAGTCAATATCAGTCCCATGAGGGGGGGAGCTGAACCCCTCACCTGTTAGCCAACAGTCTTAGTTACTCAGTAACTCACAGCCTCACTTATCAAACACCTTCCTGAGGACGCCTATCAACACCAGTAGCGTGCTAACACTAACTACTTCCCCTGTGCCTTCCTCTTCCTCCTGTCCTGTCATCAGGTGACCCCCCCCCCCCCAACTCCTCCTCCTCCTCCTCTCCCCCTCTCCCAGCAGACAGTCTTTATCTGACCTTTGACCTGTGATGAGCAGAGATAGAGGAGACCGTCCACACTCTCTCACTTTAAAAACAACAAATCACCTCTTAGTAGCCGCGGAGCCTCAGGTGATAGCTCCAGTGTTCATGTTTGTGTTAGCGTGTTAGCGTGTTAGCTCGCAGTGAGCGGTTATTCTTCCTTTAGCTGGAACCTCTGAGGTCAGTTCTTCTCAACAAGGGAAGTTTAGTTCACTTTGAGCTCAGTGTTTAAGTAGAGTCTCTAGTCAGACAGAGAGCGTTTCAGCAGCCTGGGGCGACTCTTTGTAAATGTTCTCAATGAGAGTGAAGTGTGTTGCTGCTTTAACATTGCTGAGCTTCTCATGTTTTCCTGCTCTATGTGCCTCAGGTTTTTGCAGGAGCACCCTGAACACCTCACGTTGAGACAAACCTCAACTCTGCAAACTAGTGGAAAAACATACATGGTTTGTGTTGAGCTACTTTTACCTCACTTTCATTGTCGTCCTATGGGGAGAGCCTCAGGACATAACTGAACAAACTGGAGCCTCAACTACTTTCTAACATTTTACCAACCATAACTGATGATGCCCGATGATCAACAGCAGACTGTCAGACTGTCTCTAACTGATCCCAAAAAAAAGATCCCAGTTTGCATACAGTCTCTTTCAAAATAAAAGCACTACGTTGGCACAACACCACCAACTGATGTTTTTTTCCTTCAACAACAAACAGAGGTATTTATGTTTTAAGTCAACACACACACGTGGTTGGGTTCAGATAAAAAGAACAGGGTTTGGCTTTACATTCTTTCAGGAAGCAAACACCGGCCTCCTGGTTGAAAGTCAATGGTTGGACCCATCCACCTGCCCCTCCCACCCACCCTACTTAGACTTTTGTCCCCTTAATTTATGTTGTTGTCCTGCCACGTTTCCCCAAATGCCATCGGGCACTGTTAAACAATCACGGCATACAGCGGCGTATCATGCCAACATGACAGGATGGCTTTTTCGTGAGTGTCTGACGCTGGAAGTCACTGGCCAAGTGCTGGTTTTTGACGGCTTCAGTGTGAGACCAGTTTGTTATAAAACAAATGAGTATCTTCTACAGTACTGCACGGTAAAATGTGAACACCGTGTCATATTAGCAAAGACAAAATGTTAGCAATCATCAACCACAGCTCAGATCAAGTTTTGAGAATCACAAAAACAGTTCAAATGTTCACAGTGAACTTAAGGTGAAACTGCACCAGATGAAAAACTGTCTTATAACCAGAAAGATGTGATCCATAAGACAAACACAGACAACACAATCAATGATGAAATGTTGCTGACTTATAGCAGCAAACTGTGAGAACAAGTATGTGCAGTATGAAGCTTTGAGCTTACAGTCACTCAGGTCAAACGCAGCTCTTTGTTTTGGTGGCAGAGCCACAACTGAGCCCAGTGTCATCAGCTGCATCAAACCCTGCAATCACAGTCACTACAGGAGAAATAAAGTGTGGATTTAAGGATGGAGTTAAGAAGGAAGTGTGTTGAAGTGGTCAGAAAATGTCACATTTGATCAAGATTAAAAACCTGCCGTGAGTTAAACTGTTCAAATAAACATTGAAACAGAGCTGAGTGACTCTCAGGAGAGTTATCACGGCAGATTTTCACTTTTGCTGCAGAAAATAAGACGTTTTGAGTCATTACAAGATTAAATGACTTGTTAAGGTGGATATTTTTTTGTGACTGTGTTTCCTAACCAGAGAGGAGGGGTGTGTCTCCACCTTCATATGAGTGTGTGTGTGTGTGTGTGTGTGTGTGTGTGTGTGTGTGTGTGTGTATTCTGTTATGGTCTGAGCTGCCTGAGCTTAATGTGAAGCAACTCTAGAGGTTAAAAGGGTGGAGAGAAAGAGAGGTAGTAAGAGACAGAGTGTGTGTGTGTGTGTGTGATCCTCTGTAATTTGTCCAGGCCTTCCTCTGAGCCTGTAATTACTCCCCTGGCATGCACACACACACATGCGCACGCACACACACACACACACACACACACACAGCGTGGCCACAGGATGTCTCACGATAGCCCACGTGAAAGAGATAAGTGCAAAACACAAATACCACACACTGCACAAAGCAAAAGTGACACACTCAGACACACACACACACACACACACACTGTCAAGGTGGTGAATAATGGTGGGTGGACGTACTGACACAGTGGTCAGACTGTCTTTTAGCTGGTTAATATTTAGTTAAGCAGCCAATCACGTGATCAGAAACACACAGACTGATAGAGTTACAACAGTTAACAAAGTATGTGTGTGTGTGTGTGTGTGTGTGTGTGTGTGTGTGTGAGAGAAAGAGAAAGAAAGAGTAGGAAGAAAAATGATGGAGAAACATGTCAGATAAGAACAAAAGACAGAAGACAGAGGTGAGAAATGAACATGTGTGTGTGTGTGTGTGTGTGTGTGTGTGTGTGTGTGTGTGTGAGTTTAGCAGTTGATTCTCCAGAGAGCAGTCATCCTGAGACAAACACACACAAAGGTGTGTTCGACTGGCTCCACGCACCGACACACACACACACACACACACACACACACACACACACACACACACATAGACACAGAAACATTCCTATTTTATGACATTACTCATGCAGACCAGTTACCAACTACACATGACATTCCAACACACTCCCACCTTGACTGAGGCCTTCAAGTCACAATAAGAGGTACTTTAAGTACTTAGTTACTGTCTGTCTTAGACGCTCAGGAACAGTGTGTCAATGTACATTTGTTACATGCATCGTCTCTGTCCAAATGCATACAGTCTTTTTCAAAATAAACTTTGAACATAATGATAATAATAATGATAATCTTCTGATGATCAAATACTGATGAATTTCTATAGCACCCTTCATACAAAAAATGAAATGAAACGCAGCACAAAGGTCTTTACAGTGAGGGCATTATAATGAAAATAGACATAATGAACATAAAACAGAAACAAGGCAATTCAATTTAAAAGGACATTTAAAAACAGTCTAAAACAGGGATTCAACAGTTTAGTATAATTTAGTTTAATTTAGCATTTCTACTTGTGTCACCTTTTAGGCCTCCGTCATCATTAACAATCAGAGCCGATAATTCCCAACGATCACAGACTCACCAGCAGACACTGATTCATGGAAATCATCTTTCAGATTACCCCTGAATGTCTCCTCAACAGTTAACCTTACTGGGCCGCTTTGCCGGCAAACTGCGAGCGTTTAGACACACAGAGCCAGATTGGCGAGTTGATCCGAGGTGCCCAATTTTCCGCCTCGTAGGGTAGACATATTGGTGGAACCCTTTTTGTTTGGATAGAACGAGGCGCCCTTCCGCCACGGGAGGAGCTGTTGATGACTTGTGGGAGGAGCTGTTGATGACGCTGCACGTTGAGCCACTGGCGGTGGATAAACAGGAAACAGCTGATAGCAGGAATTAGCGAGCAGCTAGTAGCAAGAGGGAAACACAAACCTGACAGACACTGTAAAGATGAGCAACTGGGGAGACAAGGAATTGCGCGCCCTCCTTGTCCTCGCAAACGAAGAGGCCATTAACTGTCAGATGACGGGGACGGTGAAGAACGGGCCGACTTATGAGAGAATCACCGAAGGACTGACCAGCTGCGGCTTCCCTCCCACGTCACTGTTTACGTCACACGCTGAGCTACACGTTTTGTTACTTGCTCACGCCCCCCATTGCCCTGAAAAAGGCACATTCTGTATAAACAAAAGTAGGTAGGCGGCATTTTGCTGCACTCCCCGATTTTGTTTTTATACTGCCAATGCTGAAAAAAGACTGATTGGGCTTTCCTGCAAATTTTCACAATTCCTGTCTAAAAAGGGCTCCTGTCTGTGTCGGGTGTGTCCCACAGCTGCCCCAGAATCTACCACCAGGCTGTCGCGCACAGTCTTTCTCCGTCAGATCCACCACCCACTGATCACAGCAAAAAAACACAAATCTTAAAATCACAAAAAAACGTGAGATGAAATAAGTCATAAAAAGTCATAAAATCATGACATAAAAAAATCTGAATTGTAAAAACCGTAAATTATAAAATCATGTAAGATACAGCATTTAAAAGAGTTTCAGTAATGTTAAGTGTAAAAAGAGTTTCAGACCTGTATCAATAAAACGTTTGTTCAACCAAACATCAGCCTTCATTTTCATTCCTTCAAGGCTCATTCTCACTCTCAGTTGTTGCAACCAGTGCTTGGTCAGTGACTTCCAGCATCAGACACACACGAAAAAAGCTGTTCTTCCACATTGACATGATTCGCAGCCTGTCGCCATTATTGTTAAACAGTGGTGACACGGGGAAACACGGTGGGACAACGTAAGTTAAGGCGGTGGAAGTCCGTGTAGCAGGTAAGGGGGGTGGTGGATTCACTTCCTTTACAAGCTTCACAATTATATTTATTGCCTGAATTTAGAGATAAGAGTGTCATAATCTGAAAGCAAAACCCAAAATGAGCAGAAATTGAGATGTTGACAGAAATTCAAGTTGATCTAGAAACGAGCCGTTGTGACATCCGACAGTTTTTATAGAGTGTGCCACATTTTCTAATATTACAATAAAGCTGTTTGCACACTGATTCCTCCTTTATATTTTATTTCGCACCATGAACCAAAGTTCAGCCCGAGGTAGAGATGCCTCTGTCACTCCTCTGTCAGCATTGTCTTGTAACACATTCAGATAACCAAACAGCCTGAAAGGTCTTAGCTCTGAGCTCAGAGTTTGAGGTATAGATCCAACAAACAGTGTGTTTCCTGTATTATATACACTTATATAACAGCTGTGAGTGTGTGTCTTTGTGTGAGTGTGTTTATGTGTGGGTGTATGTCCTGATGTAACCCTCCGATCTCTCTATCAGCACTCGGTTCAAACCCACAGGAAGCGGCACATACACCAACCCTGCAATCATTAAGCTGCATCAGACACACACATACACACACACAAACACACATGCACACATGCCAGCGCACAAGGTGGTGCATCAACAAAATAAAATACACACATGTAGACACGCAAACACAGAAACATGACTTGGAAGGTGACACACAGGATGTGCAGGTAACACACACACACTTCTGACAAAACAAGACGGAGTCATGCTACTGACCAAACCACCATGACTAGTCATCAGCCCGTCAACACACACACACACGCACACACACACACACACACACACACACACACACACACACACACACACACTCTCGGCAGTCAGTCAGGACCTGGAGATATGGAAGCTGCTAATGCCTCGGTTGAGNTGTGAAATAGAAAGTATGGAGGCCAAGGGCTAGTCCTGCAACACCCTGATAAAATATGTCACCAGGTCACTGCGAGCCGCCACATAGACACACAGCACACACACAGCATATGCACAGCATACACACAGCACACACACAGCATACACACAGCACACACACAGCACACACACAGCATACGCACAGCATACACAGCACACACACACAGCATACACACGGCATACACACAGCCAACAAAGACACAAACAACAGAAACGTGGACTCGGACTCATAAACCCTTCTCTCTTGCTCCTGATAGCCTTGTTGAGCAAACCTGGCAACCTGTGACCTTTAACCTGTAACAAAAAGCATTCAGTGTTGTGGTTACCAAAGAGCTTAAAGGTACATTAAAGGTATAAAACACTGTGTGCACTTCTTCTCTGAGCTGCGCAGAGTCGGAGGAGCAGATATCTGTTTCATCTCCGTACGTGGACGACAGACCCTGTCTGTACATGAATAATTATGTTCCATTCATGTATCAGAATAATCAGATGGTGAGTTCCTGACTGAGAAAATTCCCGTGAGCATCCCCTCAAGTTGGAAGAACAACTGGGAAAGTCGGTAAAAATATTGATACACGACTTGCTGACTTTGATGTCACATTTGCAGAAACACGGTGGATGAATGTAAATGTTTGATTAATGCATAGAAACATTTTATTAGTTTAAGTGTTGCATATCTTTTTTTTCACATGTAATTGAATCTGTAAGTTGGTTAAAGTTGTAAACTTTAGTTGCTGTCCATGTAGAGCGATCTAGATTTGTTAGAAAGGTTGTTTATTAGCATTAACATTGATAACAAGTCAAGTAAATCAATATTTGCGTGGTTTTGGGGACTGTAGCGGTGCAGAAACAGCAACCAAAGTTTTGTTGAAATGCTCTGAGTGATAAAACACAGCACATATTGTTTGTAGCGTCCACGTTGTTTCCACATTACGATTTCAAGCTCATGAACAAACTCAAGTTGGTAGAACAGCTTCCCAAGTTGGAAAATGGGAACGTCCGAGGAGCAATTGAATGCAGCATTAGACCTGATCAAAAATGAGGTGGACCTGAACACAGAGAGAGAAACCAGCAGCTTGGTGCTTTACTGATTAACAAGCAGCAACCATCAGGATTTTTCTCCCTGTAAAAACTCATTTCTCCCCCGTGTTGATGGTGACCCATCATGTGAGCAGAGCTGACAGTGAGTCCACTTGAATCCACTTTTGTATTGAGATGTGCTCCGACCTTCAGGATTCAACAGAGTAAATCTTTACATTGCTTTTTTTTTTTTTTTGCGTAAATATGACCACAGCACTTTTTGTGCAGTCCTCAAACAATCATTGTACAGACCGTAGAGATGCTTTATTTCCCTCCTGTTCTCTCTTTCCTCTCATATCTTTGCATTCATGAAGTAGATTAATAGATCCCTGAGGTAAGTGCGAAATGAAACATTTCCAACACACAAACATGAGTCTTTGCCTTAATTTGTTTAATTGACCTATGGCTAAGCCACGCCCCCTCCACTCACTCAACAAACTATCAACACTCAGTGACCGGCGCTATGGCAGGTGTCACAGTACACGGCATTTCACAGGAGGCAACTGATGATTTTTGGGGACGTAATGATCAGATGTCATTGAGAAGTAACCAAAAGGGCCTAAACTACGCATTGGAGGGATATATTCATCATTTTATTGTTGAGAAGGTCGATGAAAAGCTTAAATTACAAGCCAAAATTTACAGGTCACAGTGTACGCTTGTGAACCGCATCTGGTTGCCGTCACCATCAAAGACAACAAGTTAAAGTGCCACTGAAGTTAAGGTTTTTGGCTCAGAATATGAGAAAAGGATAACGGCCTTTTTACCATCTTTACCAAGAGTGTCTCTCCGTTAGTTTGGTGCTACAGTATTTACACTGAATCATTCAGCATAACGTTTGCCAACCTTTGTTATCTCTGCCATTACAGATAAGTTAATGAAGCTAAGCTCCAGAAGTTAACGTTAGCTTAACTAGAGCCCTTTGGACAACAGCTAACAATGATGTACGATCACCAAAGTACAAAACTAGAACAAAATAGGCTAATGAACTCCCAGCAAACAAGGTGACATGATGAACAACGCAGCTAGGAGCTAACGTTAGGCTAACTTTAGCTAACGTTAGCTAGAGATGTTAAAGATAACTTTATATTTCTTTCCAGCAAAGTGACAATATGTTGCCTCAAACACAATGTTGACTTACCTTAGAACAGATGTAGACATCATTGTTAATCTTATTCACGTTGAGTTGATGTTGTGGTCTAACGTTACCACACAACTTTATCCAAAGGAGACACTTTTCTCGGTTGAGATGTGGTTTAAAGTGTAAAAAATACACCTGGTCGCCCAGCCTCTCAGGATACCTTGTGTCAGAGTTGCATGTACCCCATGCACACCGTTTGACCATTTTTAAACTTCAAATCTCAGAAAAAGCTCATAAAACCGAACAAAACTGACTTTCTGTAATGCATTTCAATGGACGTCCAGGCAGAGAATGTCAGAGTGTATGGGAATGGCTATACGCACTGTGATTGGCTCATCGCGTTTGAGGGCGGGTCTTAGCCATAGGTCAATTGTCTCAATCACCTGTCGTGGTATCGAACCATGTGGTTAGTTTTGGTGTTATGTCCAGATCATGAGACTTCTGCCTCTACAACAACAGAACAAAGATGAATGGAATTCTTTTTGTGGTTCTCACAGTATCAAGAAATTACATTAAACTCACAACATTTCTTTCTCAAAACAGAGTCTCAGTTACTCAGGATAATCCACAGAGCACACTGTCAAATGTTTTGATGGGGAAAATGATTTCTTAGATATTAAATAGTACTTTTTGAAAGGAACAATTCATCAATTCAAGCATCACTTCTTTGGAACAACCAACAGATCAACAGAGAAGTGGATCAAGATTTGTTTAAACTCACGTAAGACATGATGGTGCAGGCCTCTGTAGATGGCGTATAATTTTGCATGGAGGGGGTTATGCTCAACGTATTGTTCACTGCATTATGCTGCGAAAATATTCTCCAGATAAGCAAGAAGTCAACGAGTGTTACCGGAAATATGTCACCAGAAAAGTAGGCTGCCTGGCAACAGCAGTAACTATCTACGTACGACCAAACACTTTGTGTCCTGTAATCATTACTGTCATTTACCTCCAATACAAAGTTTTTTCATACCGCTTTGTTTGGCCCTGGGTCGCCACTTTTTCCATGTGACCGTTTGTTTTTTTAGCATTCACAGCATTTTATCATGTTCTTCGACACCTTGCAGCAAAAAGCTTCTTCTTTCCTCCGTGTGACAGCTTTTTCTTTCCAATAATTTAAGGCCATGTGACTACAAAAATAAAACCTAGCTTTAGGCTGCAGGAGTGGTTTGAGTAATTTACACGGACCTTTTTATGTATATTTTTTGTTGTGTTTCTGTTTTTACATTAGAATTAATTGTAACTGTTGTGAATCCAGGCGGCCAACAGCTGCTGTCCTCCATGAAAGAGCAAGATACAAACTTTTCAAGACGTCAGTGGATGAATGTTGCTCATCGAATGTTCCTTAAACACAACACACTGAATGATTTTATTCTCTGACCGTCAACAAGAGCTGAACCAGACTTTATCTGACCTGGTCCGACTTGGTTTGGTCAGTTGTGACCCCAAATCATACCCCCCCCACCACACACACACACACACACACTTCACACACACTCTGACCAAACTGACCCACACACAGTGACCAAAGGGACCCACCAGCTCTGCAATAACAAGGTAACAAGGTGACAGACAGTCACACACACACACACACACACACACACACACAGACACAGACGGAGTCATGGGGAAGATGGGCTGCAGGGGTTCAAACAGCTGAGAGTACAAATTGATTCTAATTGACTTTTACACACATACACACACATGCACACACGTAGGAACACACAGATTGACCAAGAACACACACAGACACACCCTGACCCTAACCCCACACACACATTGACACAGGTAATAAACAGAGTGACACACACAGTAGAAATGACAGAGCTGGATGGAGACAGAGTGTCTGGCTCCGTATTTAAACGGCACTCTGTCACTGTGTGTTTGTGTTTCTGTATTGCTCCGGCTCTCTGCTTTATTACTCTGTTATTTATCAGCAGTAATGAGCTCAGACCTTCACGGCCTCGCCCAGATTTACACACCAACATGACGGGAGAAAAACACAAAACTCAAATGTTTCCATCAGTCATCTTTATCACGTGGAGTGGGAGGAGCTGCTGGTTCCACACGTCGTTTTCTACTGCTGTAACTTTTCATTCATTTTAATTTCAATTCAATATTCCCAATGTTTCTTGATGTAGGTGTTTGTTGTTGCTGTTACTTTTAATTATTTCCATGCAGAAGCCCATGTTTGTGTCAGCTTGGTGTGGTGAATAGACTCCAGTATAGGTTCAAATAAGAGTTACTGCGTTAGGCCCTAACATTGACCCAGGATCTGGAATTGAACTGATATAAAATACTGAATGTTTTGTCAGGTTTGTGGCCAGTTTGTTTTCAGCTGCAATTGTTTAACCAATGTGTTTTTTTAGTGAGGCATTGGTGGCATGTCCAGTGGCCGCTGTGCCAACAAAGCAGGGCTTTGTTCCAGCTGTGACTATGATACCCAAAGCCTTTTTTTTTTCTATTGGCGAGACATCAGTGTGGTTTCCAGCCGCCAGGGTGCCACCAAAGTGGGTGTTTTTTAGTTAGACTTTGGCGGCATATCGAGCCGCAATCGTGCCAACAAAGCAGGGCTTTTTTGTGAGACACTGGTGGCATTTCCAGTAGTGATTAGTGATTAGTAGTGACACCAGAAACCTTTTTTGATTTTTTGTAAGACATCAGCGTTGTTACCAGCAGCAATTGTGACACCAAAAGTCACAATTGCCAAAGCAGCATTTTCAACCAAAGCAGCATTTTCAAACAAGACACTTGCAACATTTCCAGCAGCGACTGTGCCACTGATGGCGGCTGTTTTTTTGTCAGACATGGGTCCTGTTTCCAGCAGCAATTGTGCCACCAAAAGTGGGGATTTGAAGCCAAAACATGATCTTTTCTGAACCATAACTGACATGTTTTTGTGCCTAAACATTAACACGTGTTTGCCACAGCATTGTTAAAACGTAACGTAACATAAAGTCTTAACACATCCCCTATATAATACAGTCCCTCCAGAAAATCGCAATCTTGTGATCGCAATAATGAACTCAAATTCAACGAAAGTCTGCAATATTTGTGGGGGCTTGCAATTTTTCAAAAGTCCCGCGTTTCTTCCGCATTTTACGGACGACCGGAAGTCGTCATGCATGTGATGTCATCAGACGCGTCATCAAATGCGCTAATGGCATTGCAGTATGGAGAAAAGCTCTGTATTGACATAAAGATTTGCACTGTGTAAATGCAGACAGTATGTGTTTAATGTATTAAAATGTTATGTTTACAGAAGATGGAGCCTACATGTTGTTTTACAGTCACGTTTATTTATTTTTATTTCATTCATTAAAAAAAAGAAAAAAAAACAATACAATATAAACACAACATTCCCAAATCTGAATGAAAGGGAGCAGAAAGAAGAATAATCTTATTTAATCTGCCCCTTTATCCCAAAAAAAAATCAATTTACAAAGCATTTAAATTAAAACACATTGTCTGGTTTGAGAGCTACAATATTCACTCAGGATTTTTTGCAGCATTATTGGAGTCCATGTTTTGAAACTAATCAAATAAAAGAAGAGAACTATAAAAAACGTTTGCAGCTATTTTTGTAATATTCAGTATGATTATTATAGCAAGTGACTACATGACTTTTTTTTTTGGAGGTAGTAATTTAAAAAAAAACAACTCAATTTTTTTTTTCTCCTTTTGTCATTAGCTGCAATTTCCCACAAAAAATTACATAAAAATGCTGTGATTTTTATGTAATTTTTGACAAAATTCGCCACAAATTCAAGTTTTTTTTTGCTGCAAGATCCTGGAGGGACTGATAATAACATACTAATGTTACATTTCAGTGGTTTGCAGAAATATACAACGCCCACATTTATTCTGGTGACAGGGTTGGGAGCATCAGAATTTAGAGCTCAGTGAATAATTTTTTAAATACATATCTTAAAACTCTTTTGGAGTTGCAGTCAACCTCGTTCCTCATGTTTTTATGTGCACAGGCATGTATGTTTGAGATTCATCAAAGAACCAAATTTTTCTAACTCAGTTTTCATCTTTTGTGATGAGTTTCAGAAGTCAATTAAATTACTTTTAAATAACAAATTTGTCTCATGGATTTAATGGACAGCATCTATTTTTAGATCCTCAATGAAGAACTCCCCAAAAGTGCCCTGACTATACATCACCTAACATTGTCTGTGTAGAAACTGAACTTTACTTCTTGAAGGCCCAAAATAACTTCTCCTGCAGCTTTCTTAATGTAAGCAGAGCTAATGGTGCCTTCAAGTGCAGTCTTGTTTATCGTGTTTACTAGAAGAGTTCAACATCTCACTGATGTGGTACTCATGACTGACTCAGTGGACATTTAATGTAGGTCTGAATTCATGAGCTGTGACACAGGCTGACGTCAGAACCAGTGAAAGTTACATTTTAATAGTTTTTATGAATTTCTAAACTTTGACCTCAAACCCAACTGGAGACTGTATAGAAATGGTAAAAATGGGGAATTGGCTGCTGTGGCTGCTGGTTTACTTGACTTGACTCCTTAAAGACTGAAATTATCAAGTCTCAAGTTTTAAACTGGTAAAATCCTGAAACAATTTAAACAATACGCCCTGTTGTACGCCCTCAATGTTCAAATGTTCAGTCTGTGCAGTGAAAGAACTTGATTTGTAATTTACTCAAGGGTTCAGACTGGACTTGCCCCCCAAAAAAGGATCGGCACAATTTCTGAATAGTCTCTATCCTCCATCTGAGATTAAGTTTGGCAGTAAGTCTGAATCTATGTTGTCTCAGTTGATAAAACTAAAATGTGGATGTTGTATTTATGATCACTACGACCCCGATTCCGAAAAAATGAGAACACTGTGTAAAACCTAGATAAAAACAGAATGCAATCCTGTTGAAATCCTGTTTGACCTATTTGCAGTTGAATTTAGTACAAAGACAAAGTATTTAATGTTCAAACTGACTTTATTGTTTTTTGTAAATATACACTCATTCTGCAACAGGTTATAATAAAGTTGGGACAGGAGCATGTTTACCACTGTGTGTTGTCACCGTTTCTTTTACCAACACTCTGTAAGTGTTTGAAAACTGTGGACATTAACTGTTGCTTGATATACAACATCAGTTGCTCCACAGTCTGAAGTCTCTGTCGTTCTTCAACTGTCGGACTTGTTGCCCACACAGTTTTTCACAAAGTGAGGACACTTGCATGTGAACAACGTCGCATTTCCGAGGATTCGAGGCAAACACTCTGTGTTGAGAATCTTAGCCGAAATGTGTGACATACATAAGAGGAATCTTAGCTCAGGTATCCGCCGGCTGTATTGGATCAGCCCAAAATATTGTCCGTCAGAGGCTGATCGTCCTCAGACCAATAGCTGATGGGTTCTGTTATTGTTTTAAACAGTCTTAAGCTGCTGCACTGACCAATCAAATCAGAGCACGAACACTCATGTCATGCATCTATTTTTACCCTTTACCTGTTACTTATTAACCTGTTTACCTGTGGAGTGTTTCTGAGCATTACACAACTTCCTCAGTCTTTTGTTGCTCCTGTCCAAACTGTTTCAGAATGTGTTGCAGCATCAAAATCAGAACGAGTGTGTGTTTCATAAAAAATGAGCTCATCAGTTTAAACATTAAATATCTTCTCTTTGTACCATATCTAATTGAATATATTTTGGGTTGATATCAGGGTCGAAACTAAAACACTCTGACGTGTTCTGTCCTTTGAGCTTTTGTCTCTGTATCAGCTCATTTTCATGTTTTCACCCTGAATCGCTCCTGTTTCCACGACACAGGTTTTGAAAAGACAGAGTAAACTCTGGGTGACCTTTGTATTTCACTACACACACACACACACACACACAATCTGTTTGGTAGTGTGCCAGCAGCTTTTCCTCTGTAATGTTATCAGTCATTTATTCATTACACTGGGCTGTAGTATTCACTGGAACACTGCCAACAAGTCTGTGTGCCTGTGTGTGTGTGTGTGTGTGTGTGTGTGTTGAATGACCTGAATCCTTCAGCAGCAGACCACCGTGTTCAGTCATCATGTGTTGTGTCACAGTATCGAGCAGTAAAGATCTTTAAGATCAGATCATCTGTTCATGTGAACGCTCAACTCAACACGTTCTCGTTCCAACTTGTCAAACACTGGCGCTCTGTCAGTGGACCGACGTGTCAAAATATGACGCTCCAGATACCCTCCTGCCATCTTGTTCAAAATGAACACTTTTAAATCACTTTGGTTTTATGTTTACTTCCTGAAGTTCAAGCAACAAAAGTCTGTGGTTAGGTTTAAAAAAAAAATCATGGTTTGGTTAAAATATACTTATATTATATAATTTACTAACATAACGTGACGTCACATTTCATTAGTCACTGGCATTGCTTGCACATAATTGCGCACCACAATGTTATTTAAAATAACTGCACTGACTTAAGAAAGAAAGAGTAGAGAGTAAAATATCGACATACATAAAAACATCTAACATCATGCATTTCTGTGTATCTATATGTTTTCCACAGAGTCGGCGACCGTGGAGGATCAGTGTGTCACAGTGAGAGTGACAAAGAGGTGCGAGCTTTTTAATTACACAACTGACGTATGTAGGAATGCAAAGAGTGTTGTGTGTGTGTTAGTGTGTGTGTATGTGTGTGTGTTTCGGCCCCGACCCGGCCCTGACCTTGTGCCCCTTTGTATGTACGTACATATGAATGCTTTTAACCCTCTTTGTCGGTGTGTGAGTGTGTGTGTGTGAAATGCGAGGCGTCCAAGCTATCCCAGGCGGCCGTCCGTTAGCTTGCTCACCTGTTGCGCGGCACGAAGCCCAAAGCAAGCACGGCGGCAGCTGACGGGGTCAAAGTGCATCCCAGAGTGTGTGTGTGTGTGTGTGTGTGAGTGAGTATCAGCTATTGTTGTTCTTTCTCCTTTTTTTCACCCCACCTTGTGTTCAGTAACTCTAGTCTTTTTATAGCTGCTCCTTTACCACATACACACACACACACACACACACACACACACACACACACTGTGAAGTGAAAGCTGCGGTGCTGCTGTCGATTTTCAGTCCTCTCTCCCTCCATCAGCCACAGTGCAGATCAGCTTTCACACCCGCCTGTTCTCTGCTTAGCACTGAAGCACCTTCACTTCACACACACACACACACACACACACACACACACACACACACTGACCACAATGAAGTGGACAAGAACTATCAGCATGTCAGTGAGGTGACTGGGCAGCATAAAGCAATAAATCCAAATATTACCCTTTTTTTCCCAATAAAATTCAGTTTTTAAAACAGTGAGCTGAGAACAAACTCTCAGAGGTCACCTTTAAATAAAACTAATTTCAATGCATGATCTGTGCTTATTCCCTCCCTCAAACTGGGATTAATTGGAATATACATCCTCATGAAGGTAAGGTGGAGTGAGCCTTAGTTTCAGCCCAGTTAGAGGGAGAAAATGTTG
Source organism: Epinephelus moara (assembly GCF_006386435.1). NCBI lineage: Eukaryota > Metazoa > Chordata > Actinopteri > Perciformes > Serranidae > Epinephelus > Epinephelus moara. The sequence goes on from NC_065511.1 coordinate 43,754,128, forward strand.
GCATGAACATTTCTACAAACCATGAATATGTTACATTCATTTGTGTTATACACATCATATCAGCTTTACAAGTGACGTAGTATATTAGCTGACTTTGTCATCAGAAGGTGGAGGGGATGGTGGATGGTGTGACAGAGGAGAGATGCTTAAGATCACTGTTCAACACCAACAAACAACAGAACAGGTTGTGTTTTAAGCCCCGTTTCCATCAAGGAGTTTGAGATTTATATTGTCAAGTCAATTTTATTTGTGAAACTCAATACCATAAATCACACATTCTCTCCTCAACTTGCTTTTAAAGTGCAGGAGCTGCATGTCATCTGACAGACCTGTGCAAAACCCACAGAAATGTGTGTGTAATGTTATAAATGCTGATTTTAAAATGATTTGATAACCTGATATGAGCACAATTTATACTTCTTCTTGATTAACGACTTAAAATGATGATTAAATTTAGAATTAAATGCTCTCTTGATTGGATGATTGATTATCAGACGCCATTGTTTTATCTTTAAGTAGCACACATGAGCGCACACGGACAGAGAGACAAAGGACAGGGTGTGTGCGACCCCTGACTGCGTCTCTATTCCTGCCCTGTAGTGCAGGTCAAAGTTGGCGGCGGTCCGCATGCTGCTTTTACAGGCAGTAAAAAGCTGCAACTGAATACACAAGTCAAGGTGAAGGGAGGGGGGGCAGGTGTGGGGGGCAAGGAGCGACTTCAGGCTCCTGTTTAAAGATCAGTCATTGGTCACTTGTGTTTGCTTTGTCAGGACATAAATAATTTAGACTGGAGAATGATCATCTGATTGATTATCTGATGGAAGCTGATTATACGACTCACAGCACTGAAGTGAGTCACAGTTAAAACATTTCAGTCTGATCAACTCTGTGAACGTACTCACAGAGTACATTCACACTGGTGCAATTTGGTCCACTTGAAACGAACCCTGGTCTGCTTCCACGGATAGTTCTGTTTGTTTGGAGTGGTGTGAACGCTCATTCGAACTCTGATGCGGACCAAATGAGTGATCCCTGGTCCACTTAAAAACTGGGGGTCCTGGTGCGGTTCGCTTACAGTGAGAAATGCAAAAGGACTATCTAGTGAACCAAAAGCCCCTTTTACACTGCCAGATTTTCGGCGAATGTTGGGCCGTTTTACCCACCGTCAACTGTCAGATGATGGGGACGGTGACGAATGGGCCGAATGCTGAAAAAAGACTGATTGGGCTTTCCTGCAGATTTGCACAATATCCTGGTGTGAATGCACCCTTAGTTTAACAATATGTTGAATATAAGCTTTGAACAAACAGCGGCTCTGGAAAAAGGATTGACATAAAAACCTCAGAGGAAATAAACTGAATATATTTGAAAGTACAACTAAAAAATTGGCAGTTTGAATTTTTTTCAGCTATAGAATATATAAAAATGACCATTTCCTTAAATTGTAACACGAGATGGAGTTCTGAATATGAACAATAAAAATATGAAGATCAGATTTATTGTGTCTCTGAAAACAAAGACAGAAATCCTGGAGAGAGAAGAAGAGAAGTGAAGAGGAGAGAGGGAGAGAAAATTCTCTGAGTTCTTGTCTTTCTTTTTAAGTGTGAAAGGAAGAACACACACACACACACACACACACACACACACACCTGTCCGAGCAGCAGCTGTCCTGGGAATCGATCTGTCACTCCTGGAGCGTGGCGAGGATGAGCTGCCTTTGTGTGTTTGTAAAAAGAGCCTGTTATGACTGTGTGTGTGTGTGTGCATGCCTGTGTTAATGCGTGTTAATTTGTGAGAAGTGAAAGAGTGTGTGCATGTGTGTATATGCCTATTTATGTGTGTGTTTGTCCGCTCTGGCATTCGGCGCTTGTTGGAAGCCTGAAGATCTGAGCCGGCCGACACGACAACTGACAAAACCACATCTGTGTCAGCAAAAACTGAGAGTGTGTGTTTGTGTGTGTGTGTTGTCCCTCTAACTGATGTGAGTGTACACAAGTGTGTGTGTGTTAAAATGGCACAAATGCAGCATTAACTTTGTCGATCTTTAAACTTTAAACATTATTATTTAATGGCATCCACATCGACAGAAGAAAGTGACAAACTGACCAGCCTCCTTTTGTTGATTGGAGCGGGGACAGTTGTGACAAGTAGTGCAAAATATTATAACACTTAGTCCCACTACTCTGGTGTCCAACACTTTCTATGTCCTGCAGCTACTTCACAATAAAAGCTCCCATCTCATTTCAGTCAGCTCAAAGTTTTGACCTGACAAAGATCCAAGTAGGGTTGAAACTTTGTCCGTAACAAAGCTATATGGCGTGAAGTGTGCAGGCGTTACTTTTATCCTCATAGACACTGTTTCTTGATAGTCTTGCACCTATGTGATATGCAAACATATGCAAACACTGTAAAACTTCCATTAAAAGCCTCGTCCCAATTAAACACCCAGTCCAAAGACGCACAATTAACATGGTGCGCCACTTAAACTACACCACCCCACAGACAGATACAATAAAAGTCCGACAACATACAGCCAGCTATGTCTTCAAATTGGGAGGCAGCCAGATCAACTTGTGACCACACTGTCCATGCACTGAGGAACATTTTACAATCTCACTGCTTTCAATACAAAAAGCAGCAGTTTAAACCCACTTAATTCATAAACCTAACGTTGATTGTTGTGCTACAGGTCAATAAAGCCAATATTCATATACTCACATGGAAATACTTTATTTTAAATCAAGTCTGTCAGTTAGATCAAATGAATCATTCATAATTGATTTATTATTTGAAGCCTAATATTTACACAAGTAATATTCATACTGGTTGAAATAAACACTTTGATTGTATTTCCTGATCTTTGCTGAGCAACAGTTTTGTGTGAAAGGCCTGTCCCAACTATAGGCCTGTTGAGTTCAGTGATTTAAGGAAATAGTTTTACAGTAATTATTCTCTCTCACCTTTGTGTGTCTGTTGTTGGTCATTTTGAATCTCCTCCTGAGGGCCGGGGCCCCTGACACTTTGGGCCTGTTCAGTAATCCATCCATGCTTGATGCCATAATATTTCCACCCTCACAAGGTTAGGTAAGCACTGTGTCTCTTTCCTTAAATATCCTGTCGTGTCTGAATAAAACCACGTGAAACATGTACCCAAAGGACTCCTGTGTCTGAGAGACAAAACGACGTCACTTGAAGTCGACAGTGTGACGGATTAAATCTGTTTTACCCAACTGTGTTTGTGTTCGTATCATTGGGATGGAGAAAAGAGAAACAGAAACCTACAAGCTGATCCATCACATAATGTAACAGCAGTTATTCCTCCTCCCCAACACACACAATATATCCAGTGAGCATGTGTGCATGTGTGTGTGTGTATGTGTAAATCCATCATGTTGTGTTTTGCACACACACACGCACACACATACACACACACATATTACCTGGTAAGGGACAGTGTTTAGCAGCAGGGATGATATGTGTGTCATCTGTATTGGAGCTGTCACTTACACAAGGTCGCACATACACACACACACACACACACACACACACACACACACACAACCTGCTGTTGAAGTGACAACCTGTAGCATGTAAACGGATGACGGATTACCTCGGCTGACCAGATGAGTGTGTGTGTGTGTGTGTGTGTGTGTGTGTGTGTTATGGGGTCTGATTGGGGCTCTGATCACTCCACAGACTCAGCTGAGCCCCGCCACTAAATCACACACACACACACACACACACACTTGGCTTCCCTCAATCTCCGACAACAACACACCCTGATTAGTCTCATCCGACAGTCGCTAATGAAGTCTAATTAATGAGGACAGTGTGTGTGTGTGTGTGTGTGTGTGTGTGTTGTACTCAGAGGCCAGCTGCCCCCCCCCCCCCCCCCCCTTCCATCACCCCCTTGGGAAATCTGTCCCTCTCTTCTTCTGTCTTTATCCCTCACTTGCTCACAGCTCTCACCCTCGTGTCCCCTTTTCATCCTGGACTTTCTCTGCAGCTTTCAGTCTCTCTTCCTCTCTCCTGTGTCCATCCATCCTCCTCTTTGTCCTTCTCCCCCTCTGTTTTCCTCTCCTCTCTCAGGTCTGCTCCTCCCCTGTTGACATTTTTTCCTCCAAATCTGACTCAGTGTGGAAAATTCACTCTTGTCTTATATTGTGGGCTCAGTCAGATTCAGCCTGACCAACGATGTGACTCACATGTAGCTTAATCTTCTCCTCTATCAAACACCGGCTGTAACGATCAGCTATGACCAAAATATCAGGAACACTCCAGGACAGATTTGTATCAATCACCAATAACGCAACCTGCAAGCTGTATGTGAGCAACCGATCAGCTTTACTTCAGGTTTTAGTGCAGAGCCAAAGTTCAGCAGAAGGTCACCTCACTCTGCAGAAGTTCCCTTCTCACCTCTAACTTTCGTTAGCCCTTTTTACATGGCGCTATGGAGCCACTACGAATTCATGTCGCTCCAGTGTGTGATTTTAGACAACATGATGACATCATGGAAACAAAAAGGTGCATGATGTGTAACACAACAATGTCGTCCACTAGTGTGACATATAACATACACGTCAGGAGAACTTATTAACAATAACAATGACATCACATATCAGTAAAAATCATTTAGCGTCCCTGTTATATGGAGTTGATCTTGTTCTCTTCTCGCAGTGTAAGGAGCTCCTGGATCTCATTGTTTTTCCAGTGTGGACATTTTTGATTGCTGTTCTTCTTCATTGAGTTAGCTGCTAACTGCTAACAGCTACTTTTAAAAGCTTCTGCAGTGGGTTGCACACATAACATGTTGTTAAAACATCACACCTGTTCTGCCTATGGTCCTGTCCTGCTGGCTGTCCTGTTTAAACATCACATCCTCACTGTGACCTCGTCACATGTCCACGTTTGGTCATGGACTTTCCACGTCCACATATGACGTCCAAGGTACCCTGGGTGTGTTGGTTGTTGACGTTCTGGGACGCCGTGTCAACTTCAGCCTGTTACATGCATTGTCTGTTTTCAAAATACACTTCTGTTTTCACAGGAAATGTACAGTTTGCATACAGTCTCTTTCAAAATAAAAGCACTACGTCGGTACAACACCACCAACTGATGTTTTTTTCCTTCAACAACACACACACACGTGTGTTGGGTTTAGGAAAAAAGAACAGGGTTTGGCTTTACAATCTTAGAGGAAGCAAACACCGGCCTCCTGGGTGAAAGTCAGTGGTTGTTGGACCCATCCACTACCCCTCCCACCAGCCCTACTTCGCCTTGTGCTCCCTTAACTTCCGTTGTTACCCGGCTGTGTTTCCTCCTGATGCCGCTGGGGACCGTTAGAGAATAATGGCGACTGGTCCTGTATGATGCCCAAGTGAAAGCACAGCTTTTTTCGTTGGTGTCTGACACGGGAAGTCACTGACCAAGTACTGTTATTTGCCGACTTCGTGAGACAGGGTTGGTTTATACAGACAACATTCCTGAGCTGTTACTTCCTCCAGTGGCAGATGAAAGGTGAGACGACTCTGTTCCCCCGTTCTGTGATCAAACCTTATATAGAGAACAGCAAGGCGGCACAATGTTGCATTCAATTCCAACCTTGAACAGGCAGAGTCTTTAGAACAACATTAATTGATTCTTCTCTGCTGTGGCAATTATTGCACTGAACATTATAGACTGGCATAAAAATGTATTGTAAGTACAATCAAGCTACACACTGACATGACTTTCATTTAAAGAAGAGACGATGACTCTGAAGGCTGGAAGAGTGAAAAAGATAAAAAAAACTGGAGTGATGGGAAGACAAACTGAAAGAGAGAGGGAGAGGGGAGGAGGAGATGAAGATGTGCAGGAGGAAAAGAGCGTGTGTGTGTGTGTGTGTGTGTGTGTGTGATTGTAGCTGGTTAACCTTGGTGGGTTTCATTAGTGGCCCAAGGCTGGCAGGCCGAGGATGAATTAGGAGGCCAGGGGCCACAAATTTATCCTGGACAAGGCCCTCTCTGATTAAACCTGCTGGACACACACGTGTGCGCGCACACACACACACACACACACACACACACACACACACACACACACACACACTCTGACAGGCTGTAATCTACAGGGAGTTCATCATGTAAATACTTCAAACCCTCAGTTACTCCCAATCTGTCGTCATACGACATACGGACCTCTCAGACCACACGTGTACCTTAGCATGTGTGTGTGTGTGTGTGTGTATGTTTGTGTGTGTGTGTGTGCGTTTGTGTGTGTAAGAGAAAGTTCACCTTCACCCACAGTGACAGTGTGAGAAAGCCCAAAAGCCGACAGGAAGCGTAAAGCGATCATGCCGGCTTTACCGATAAAAATGTACCAATCGAGAGTTGTCGCTGCGTTGTTTCCACGCTCTCTCTGCTCGGAGGACGACTCAAGGTCCAGGCGAGTTCATCGAGTTTGTCCCCTGATCCCAAGTCCCCCACCTGCCCCCTGAGACCTCTGGGAGACGCCCACGACAAGGGATCATCCTTCTGTCACTGTGTCCTGACATTTAACTGTTCAGTTTGGACACTTTACTCTGATTATGATTGAATTTTGCTAAATACTTTTTTACTTGATCTCTGCTGCTTTGAAACGTTTACTCTCTTCGTCCTGGTTTTTACATCTATTTTGAAAAATCTGCTCCTCCGTCTCCTTTTAATCATATTTATATCAGTTTCTGATCCTGAAATGTCTTATTTAAACCATCTTTTTTATGTTTGATTAAAAATATTGTACATATATTTCTGACTAATAGAAAAATGTGCCACATTTCTCCACTGCTCTCTAGATTTTGTTCTTATGTCTTTGTTTAGTTTCTTGGTAAGTGACTTTGTGACCAACCTCCCCAAGACTCCAAACATTCACACTGTGATGACAAACTGACACCAGATCACATCCAGTTCTACTGTGAACATAAAGAGGCAGCACATCATCAGTCACATATTGTATATGCATGCAGCCTCCTCCATTTCACGTAGCCTTGATTCAGTGTACGATGTATCTCTACGTTTTATTAGGAATGCACAGTCCCTGACTCATCACTGCATTCTGTATGATTTGGTGTGTGGGACATCACTGACCACTCACAGACAGCAGCACTGGTATATTGTTTTCTATAAAGCAATATTAGTCAAACTCTCAGCAAAGCTCTGCACCCTGCTGTGTGTCAGCTCTGGTAGTTTCCAGCTATGCTCCTCCAGGTGGCTGCTTTTTAATGAAGAAGAAGAAGAAGAAGAAAGACCTTTATTGTCATCATTCAACATGTGTATGACAAAATTAAAGCAGCTGCCTCTGATGGTGACGAGTTTTAACAAATCTGGAGAAAACTGCATTTTCCTACTCTTCGTGTGCATGTTTTGATTGGCTGCTGCCTCGGCCAGGTCTCTGTTGTAAAAGAAACTGTCAGTCTCAATGGGACTTCCTGGTTGTATAAAGGTTAAATAAATAAAAAGTAAAAACAAAATACAGAGTTTTTTAAGGGAAGATCTGGTTAATCCCTCAATATCCAGCTCATTAAAGAGTTAATTTACCTGTGAGTCTAGTATCTATCATCTCACCCTGACACTTCTTTAAAGTTTTCTGATTTATGACACAAAAACTGACAGAATTTATTAAGAATTCTCACTCAGCTGTCGAGTCATTAAACCAGCGAGACGTTGCATAATGCACACTTTGAGAGGCAGGGAGGTTATAGAAGCAGTCGAAGGTCATCATGCATGTTCGTCTTCACCCTCCATCCCCCCCCCCCCCCCACACACACACACACACACACAGCCCTTTAAAACGGAAATACAGTATCATGAAATACATTGTGATGTTTGAATTCTCTCCATTTTCTTTCAGATGTAATCTCAACTCATCCTTTTGAAGCCATTGCCTCGAGCAGCTGAATACACTGGGGGTTGCGTGTTAGATATTTNCACACACACACACACACACACCTCCACCCCCCTCAGAGTAATCTGACTGAGGAGGGTCAGCAGGTTCTTGGGACAGTTTGCAGGGTGACTGAGGTCACTCTTCTCAACCTGTAGGGTGATATTAACCTGCTAATACTCAACCCAGTGCCTAAACCCTGCAAGGTCAGGGCAGCTATCAGCGTCTTTACATGGAACACACACACACACACACACACATACACAAACTATGTATTTGTACAAACACGCCCACATACAGGGTTGTGGAGGCCCCTGAGTATTTGATTCCTGGAGAGCTCCCAGGTTAAGCAGATTGGTTGGTGGTCTGATCCATACTGGGCTGAGATGGAAATGAACCGGGTGGCCTTTCTCCCAGCTGGACCCGGTCCACGCAGGGTTAACCACTTCTTAATCTTTCTGTTTCTGTTATGTAAGAACAGTTTCAACAGAGGCTTTTTTTTGAGACATCGAGGAGGATGACGAAAAGCTTTTGCTCTTGAAACGATGTAAAAATAAACCCCATCATGGCACAGACACAGAGCACAGGAAACATTCAAGCGTTCAACAGAAATACGTTCCTCAGATCTTGTTTATGAATAAGGAGAGTCTGGAGAGCAACAAGCTTTACTTTCCAAATACAGCAAGTCCGTCTGACTCAATGAACACAGTGAACTGAGTGAGGAGGCTTTGATGAAACACAACAAATCAGTGTAAGACTCCTCCATCACTGTGTGTGTATCATCATCAGCAGATTGTCTGCACGATAAAGTTGTTTAACCCTCTGAGGATGAAATGACTGTTGAGTGGATCTTGTTTAAATCTACACAGGAATATAATCACTAATTTCACACATCAGATTCAGTGTACCAGGCATGATGAGCACTGGAGTCATGGTCGAATCTGAGAAATGTATGTGTGTGTGGACTGATTTTTATTAACAGAAAGCCTCTATAACAAACTGGGTACATTCATCTGTCAGAGAGAGTCTTATTAAAGACACAGGAAGATCTCTGAATCATTTTTGACCTGATTTCTTTTCTTAAACTGTCCCTCTGGAGTCTGAAAGTGCACGAGCACATTTTTGTTTTTAATTTCAAGTCATAGTTTAATGGTTAGAGTGTCTTCATGTATAGCTTAGGGGCTGTACACAATCTGCATCTTTAATCGCCGGGAAAACGTGAGGTCGAGCGCTGGGTATACTCTCAACTTTCAAGGTTGCATAGGCAGGTTGTGTCTGAGGTTGCTAAACAACAATAAGCAGCACAGTATCATGGCCTACTTACCAGACATCCTGACTGCAGAGCTGATCTTCTTCCAGGTGTAAGTGTGTATTTACAGAAGAAGGGAAATATATCTGTCAGCTTTGATTGGTTGTTCCTTATCACATGACATGCAGTGCGTGCTGCTGTGTTCCAGAAGTTAAACTCTGTGTAACTCACGGTGCAGCCGTCGTGCCCTCGAAAACAGGCACTCGGGAACACGTGCACTGCGACAGCGTTGCTCTGGCGTTTGAGCGTGCCTGCTGTGCGTCTACATTAAAAACAATGAATCCGAGGGCAAATGCAGCATGGGTACGGTCCCATCGTGAGCATGAGTTCCTGGAGAATATGGAGTGTTGAGGAGCCGTGGAGAACTTTCAACCTCCACGATGTTAGCTAATGACCCGAAATAAAATTCTATGGGATGAAATCATGTTTAGCCTCCAGAGTATAGGATGAGTCGCCCCATGTTAACATTAAAGAGGAAAAGAGAGGTATTGTGGAGAGATACTAAGAGACAACAGTTGAGATAAAAACAATTATTGCAGCTATGCAGGGTAAAAGTTTGTACAGGTTGCATACTTTTAAAATAAATATACTACATCGGTGCAACACCACAAATTGATGACTTTTTTCCTTCAACAACAAACACGTGGTTACGTTTAGCCAACACATACTCGTAGTTCGGTTTAGGAAAAAAGAGCACTTCCTGTAAGATTGTAAAGCCAAACCCTGAACACTGGCCTTGCGGGAGAAAGTCAGTGGTTGTTGGACCCATGCACCACCCCTCCCACCCACCCTCCTCAGACTTTTGCCCCCTTTTCTTATGTTGTTGTTCCACACCGCCAGGTGCTGTTGCAGAATAACAGTGACCGGCTGCGTATCACGCCGACATACAAGGACGTCTTATTTTCTTCAGTTTGTGATGAAAATTAATTGAAAGCCTAGTGCTTCTAATAAAGATGCTAAATGGTGCCTTTGGCAACGATATCACATGCTGAAGCCGTGTGACAAGCATCGGTATCAGACGACTTGTGAACAAGAACAGACTGGACCTCTGCAATTATTACAAATGGCTGAATGTCCCCAGGTCTAAAAGCTAAGACTGATCTGATTAAATATAACAGCTCAAAAACGTATCATCACAATGCAGATCAGAGAGACTGAAGGTTGTTTGAATGATTTTAGGCCGAGCAGCCGGAGGACGAAACCAGAGAGTTGTTTTTGTGACATCTACAACAAACTTCAAAGGTCTTTAAAGTTTGTACGGTCATCAATTTGACTCAATTCACTCACTGTTTTAGAAAGCTTGTTGGTCAGATACAAAGGAGGTTTGGAGCATGGGTAATATTTCTGAACCACTTTACCTTAAATCCCATCTTCATGTGGATTTATAGCCTCTTTTCCAGCTGCTCCGCTGTTGGATGTTACATTAAAGAACATCAAACGAGGAAAAAAGCCCATCAGTCTCACACACTTTCCCTCTGTGTCTCTTTTTATTAGTTTCTTGTCTTTTACCATCTCGATCTGCTCCAAACACACGCACAGTCAAACACACTCTGTACAGGTCGGGTGCGTTTGATTTATTCTGCTGAGTTTCCTCCATGGCTCATTTCCATAAATCACATGTCAGTGTGTTTGTAGCCAGGGGGACGTTAACAAGAGGCCGCAGTCCAAACACAGAGTGCATAAAACCACCTGAAAACACTCCCGACACACAGCGCCGACCGGCTCTACGGCCACATCCATCAACGCACAGAGGAGGTCGGAAAATTTCATGTGGAGACAGCGAGGAAATGTTTTGTCATCTGAAGAGCGCTGTTGAGAGAAAGCGTTTGTGTGTTTGAAGTGTGTTTGTGTCCTCCACTTTCTCAAGTCGGACCACATGCAGAGTGGAGGGCGGGCCGCGGGTTCAGCCCAGATCTGAGTCTGTGTGTGTGTTTGCTTACTGTGTAGTGTACACACACACACATACACACACACTCACAAGTCCTCTGGGATAAAAGTTCACACACACCCAGGGTTAGGGCTCGGGCGGCGGTCATCGTTTCTATGGAAACGGCCACTTAGATACTCCTTCCTGTTTTGTTGTCCTGAAGGCAGAGTGGCTGTGTGTGTGTGTGTGTGTGTGTATGTGTGAGTGTGTGTTTCCCACGCTGCTGCTGCTGTGATTGAATCAGATACTATCTACTGTCCTCCCCCCCTCCTGTTTACTAAGCACTTCCTCTCTGGCCTCAGGGGTCAGAGGTCAGCCTGTAAACTGGGACTGAGTCTGGCCTTGAGTTTGGGCTGAACTGGTTTTACATGAAAAGTCCAGTCGCTGCTTTTTAAAGTTTTCAGACAAAGATGTGAAGATGCAGACGCTCTGTTGAACATCTGGCTCTGGTTCAGCTTCAGTCTTGCAATGAATCAACCAGCTGAACAGTCTGAGGTCAGTCAGCCCGCTGAGTCCTTTTTGACCTGATGTCTTTTAAGGTGCGGACACACCAAACCGACATCAAAGAACTAGCGGCGACGAAAGCCAACTGTTGCGTCATCTACGTCACCTCATGTCACCTCACGTCACCTCACGTCGCCCTGTGTCAGTTGCATTTGAACACACTACACGGACTACACCCTGTGTCAGTTGCATTTGAACACACTACACGGACTACATCCGACGGCCAAGTAACACGTACGTTCTGCGCCTGCGTGAGAGAGAGCGGAGTGAGAGAGTGGTACATCCTGTCAGCCGAGGGGTTTCCTATCTGTGCAGCCGAGCACCGCAGCACCTCCACGGACTATTACATCCAGACGGTCCCGGTGTTTCCTCCGCAGGCTCCACTTCACTCAGCTGCCCGACAAACCCGCTGCTTCTTCCCACTTTAACCTGAATAACAAACCAGGGCTCGGTGCTCCGGTTGGATCCAAACGGAGAGCCGGGGCTAGCTCAGAGACTAGCGGAGGCTAACTGGCTGTGCTTCCCTCCGGTCATGCTGCGGCTAACGCTCCGCTAGCCGCTCCCAGCTAGCTCCGGTTTGTTATTCAGGTTAAAGTGTGAAGAAGCAGCGGGTCTGTGGGGCAGCTGAGTGAAGTGGAGCCTGAGGAGGAAGCACCGGTTAGCCCCGGTTTCACTACAGGCAGATTCACTCGCTACAGGGGCGAGGAAATAAAACCTGAACAGCCAATCAGAGTGATCTCTCTCACCGACAAGCTCCGCCCCCGATTCAACATGCTCAATCGGCTGAAAAGCCGCCGAAGATTTATTTTGCTTATTTTTTACATGTTTTGTCGCAAGGATTTGTTTGTAGGTGACCGTGTGCCTTGGAAATAGCAAACACACTGAGAGGTTCCAGACTAATTTGCTTTCATGATTTGATCTGGCAATGCCACGCTGAGATTATGCAAAATGATCTTATCCCAATGCGTCAGATACCACCGCTTTGTCAGTTGACCGACACGTCAAAATTTGATGTGATAAGTACTCTTTTGCATCTTTAAAAAAAAAATACGCGGATAAAACACTTTGTTTTTAGGTTAATTTCCTTAAATTCAGGCAACAAAAGCGCATGGTTGTGTTTAGAAGAATCATCATGGTTCATGTCAGCATGATACGTGGCTGGTCGCTGTCATTGTTTAACGGCACCTGGTGGTGTCAGGGCAAACTGTGGCATGATAACAATGAAAGTTAAGGGGGAGGAAGGGGTGGTGGATGGGTCCAGCAGCCACAGTCTTTCACCCAGGAGGCCGGTGTTCGCTTCTCATAACATTGTAAAGCCAAACGCTGTTCTTTTGTCCTAAACCCAACTGCCAGCGCCTGATGTGCATGACACATCTGTGAAGGGTGCCTCTGTGCATCAGTGTCTACTGCCCACCGGCAGTATTTGATGAGTTTGAAGTGAGGCCAATTTATTAGGTACACACAGCTGAAACTAATGCAGTCAAAAACAACAGTGCTGCAGGAAATCCTCCTGTGTGGTCATTTTGAAGGCTTCAGTCTGTGATTGTGTTTGTTATGGGTGTTTCTGTTATTTTGTCCATCCCTCCTTCAGCCTGACACTTTTTTTTTATCTTGCTCTTAACTTAATCAAGAGGACCCCTCTGGAGCCTGTTAGACTTTATAGATCAGTAAATAGAAACATCATGTGTCCTTCGAGGATTGATCACACACACTGTTCCCCTCAGGAGCCGTTCTGTGGCCCTGAGCTGGGCCAGCATCTTGACTTATTAACTGCCTCTGTGACACATGTGTGTGTGTCTATGTGTGTGTGTGTTGATTGTAATCCGTGTTGCGGCGATTAGCGTCACACAGTCCCTCCTTTCCCACGAGACAAGCTGTCAACTCAGAGATGGGAAAGGATAGAAAAGTGGAGAAAGAAAAAGAGGAGGGATGAAGGAGAGCGCGAGGAGGGACAGCCGGAGGGAGGCGGAGGAAAAACGACAGAAAGTGAAAGAGAGAGCGAGAGAAAAAAGGACAGGTGGCTGGGTTAGGGAAAATGGTAGAGAGGCGGAGACAGAGTTCGCATGACAGAGGGATGACACAGCAGCACATGTCGTCATAGCCAAAGCCTGGAATCGTGATCACTGGGCAACACAATATTTTACATGACATAAATTAACTGTGGAGCAAAGACAGTGGGACGTGATGGGGGGATGAAAAACGAAAGCACGCATGAGAGGAGAGAGGAGAGAAAGAGAGAGCAATAAAGATGAGATGGGACTGATACTGAAACAGAAAGAAAAAGAGGAAGTGATGAGGAGATAAGCAGGAAAACAGAGAGCGATGAAGAGATAAAAGAGGGAGAGTTTGTTCTCTGTAAACACCAGACTTCCTTATAAACTGTCTGGTTTACACAAACATCACTTTTCTCACAGTGGGAACTGAATAAATACATCACATTTAAGACGTCAAGAAGAAAGTGCAGCAAAACACTCGTGAATATTCTCCTGCACTAATTACTGTCTAATATGCAGCCAGTGAGCAAAAGATGATCCCACACAGACGGAACATTTAAAGAGTGATGGAAAGATTTGGATTTGTGTGCTGTGACAACGAAAGTGTTTGAACACATCAAACCTGTGTGAATCCCGGCGTGACTAATAGCTGACATTTAAAGAATATTGAGCAACAGTGTGACGGGAGTTTTGCTCGTGCTGGGGAAAATTTGAGAATATAGTTTTTCCTTTTGTGCATCCTGAGTGGGCTGCTCCCTGCGGTAACTTTCCATCAGACAGAGATAAAGGGACAGATACACAACAGGGGAAAATGAAGAACAGCTTCTTTGTGATTTAACATGTCCAAAGATTTCATGCCATCTGAAAGGAAAACTGTTTTGTTTCAGACGTCACAAGTAGTTTTGTGAACAGGACAAATCTAGTTCTGTTCAGGTAGATAGATCTTTGAGTCTGAGTGGTTCTCGCAGTTCAGTTCGCCGCCTGCTCTCTGATTAAAGAGCCACAGGACGAGCAGATGAGCCACACCTGCAGTAAAACACCTTCAGATCCACACAGTGTGTGTGTGTGTGTGTGTGTGTGAGGAGAGGAGGAGAAGAGGAGAGAGGTCTTGACCTGCTCGTTCGCTTTCAGCCACCTCACTTTCTCGCAGGAGTTTTACGTTCTGGTCACGCCTCCCAAACACTTCAAAACGCCTCTGTAACCTCCCAGTCAGGAAGGGAGCGGCTGACAGGTCAGAGAGGAAGAGGATGGCGAGAAAAGGAATCAGGCTTATCCGTATAATACACACTCACGCAATTGTTGAACATGTTTTAAAACTGTGGACTTTAATCTGCCAAATAAATCTCGTCCATTAACTGTTGGCACCTGTTTGTCAGAGAGTCACTCTCATTCACCTCAAAGAGCGTTAAGAGGTCAGACCATAGACTGGATAAAATTATGGAAGTAGCTACTGTGCCATCTTTGTTTCTTTGGAGTTAGAAGTGACCATATCTGGGTGAGAGGGTGGAGCTGTAGAGGAGCGAGGGGTGGATCGGACTGAGCAACCTGGTCTCACTCCGAAGGCTTCGAATAGCAGCACTTGGTCAGTGTCCTGTGGCGTTGAGAGAATCAACAATGTAAGTGAAGGAGGCGGGAGTCTGAATAGGGCCGGTGGGAGGGGTGGTAAATGGGTGCAACAACCACGGACTTTCACCCAAGAGCCCACTGTTCACTTCCTGTGAGAATGTTTATTAAACCATGATGTTTTGCTCTAAACCTAACCATGTACTTTTGTTGCACAAGGAAATAAATGTACATACGAGATGTTTTACACAAGACACGATGCATGTAACAAGTGTAAACCGACACGCCGTCCTGGAACGCCAACATCAGATGCAGGAGGATACCTTGTGTATCGTATGTAGACGTGAAAAGTCTCTAGTTGGGATGAGAACGTGTTGACAGGTTAGTCAAGTTCTTCAACATCAAACTGGTAAAATCATTTCTTTGTGGAGCGTCACTGTGCACACTGTGATGTTGAGACAGGAAAGAGAAAAACACAAACTGTAGCACAACACTGGAAAAACATGGCCTAAAATATTGTCTGCTGTAATGTTAAGCTTTCCCTTGACTGTGTCCACATACTTTTGGCCATACACTGTATAAATACTAATTTATATATTTGACATGTCAAGATAAAGAGACGAAGATGAAGGAACAAAACATTTAAACTGAATCAGAAAAAATCTTGAGGTTTTCCAATGAAAATAATCTACATGTCTTTCCAGGACAAAATCAGTGTTGTTAAAAGGGGAAGAGATAAAGAGGAAGAAGAAGAAGCAGAAGAAAAGAAGAAGATGATGAGAGACAGAAAGACGGAAAACCTGAACACAAACAAAGGTAGAGAGAGTGAGCCGGTCCAGGTGATAGTTACCTGACCATCAAGCCTGTAATTTGCGCCCTGACGACAGGGCTGCCGCCGGCGACGTTTCCTCAGGGACTGTCTCCTGAGGCACCCTGACGGAGCCATGAGGCCACGCCCCCTTTCGTCCCACTCTTTGATCTCTGGCGTCCTGGACCTTTTAAATTGACGGTGTGTTTGCAGCCCGGGAAAACCCCCATTTCCAAGTGTGTGTCACCTGTACAGGTACACGACCGTGCTGTGAGTCACACTCACGGGAACGTAAGTCAATAAAGCGCTGACAGGGAGGAGCTGCGATTTCTAAAATTAGCAGGTGAAAACAAGAAGGGGTTTAAATTTCTAAATGTGGGAAATTTGGAATATAAAGGTCACCATGGATGAACATTATCACGAGCAGGTTTAAAAGTCATGTTTAGAACAATCATGTCGTCAGGACTGGAGGATGTTATGTCACACACATATAAATGACCAAGACACAAAAAGACAAAGAAAACACTGTGACGCTCTGAACAAAGACAGTGACCTGTTTTATCACATCATCTTTAAAATGCCACATCTCCATATTCTGACTTCACTCTAACAGGAAACAGAACTCCTCTCATAAACAGACAGAGATCCTACGAGGTCCTGCAGATATCAGGGGTAAATATAGTCAAAATGTTTGTCCATACTTCAGTAATTTGTAGCTTTAAATTAGTATAAATGTTTGGCTACAGCACAACATCAAAATAATTTCCACCAAAGTTAGCGCAGGTATAGCTTTTTTAAAAACAGGAAAATCTGCTCTAAACAGGTGACAGACTGCTTTCGCACTGCCAGTAGACCAGTGCTGTCTGGTTTTTTTTTCTGGTGTGTTACGTTCAACGTGGTTACGACTTTTTATAAATCTCTTACTCATTTAGTGTCTCTTCAGACTCAGTGCTGAGTAATTTGGATTGATGTTCGAGTGCTGCTTGGACTGAGAGGGATGATATTTTGCAGCCTGACTCCTGGTATCCTGTCGGTAAAGGGGCTAAAAAAGAGTGTTCAGTTGCGTGTTGTGTTTCCATCACTGCTGATCAAAGCCGGAGCCGATAAATCGACACATTCTCACTCCGACCTCGTCACGTAACGACACTTGGTCATGGACTTTCCAAGTCGAGATATGATGTGCAAGGTACCCTGGGTGGGATTGTTATTGACGTTCTGGGACGCCGTGTCAACTTCAGACTGTAACATGCATTGTCTTACGGGAAGTGAACACTGTTGGTGGTTGTTTAACCCATCTAGCACCCCTCCCGCCCACCCTACCCGCCGTAAACAATAACAGATGACCGGCGGCTTATCGTGCTGAAGTGAAAGGAAGGCTTTTTTTTCTTTGTGGGTGGGGCTTGAAATTAACTTTTATACATGATACCAGCAAAATTTTGGGAGCACCCACCGTAATGTAAGAAGCACCAACAGTGTAATCGATTTTTTTTATTGCAACAAAAAGTTGACATTATACTGTATACATTACTTTTTTTATTGCAACAAAAAGTTGACATTATACTGTATACATTACATTGTATGTGTATAGTACACTGATCATTAACTTTTTCAGTTCAAGACATTTTTTGAAAAAACACCACTGAACCACTGAACACCACTGTGAATGAAAGAGAAACCTTACTGAGGTGGGCACATCATCAGAACAGGAGGCACAAGGAGCAGAGTGAATGCATTTCGTAAACAACCAACATGGCTACTGATTTTGAAACTGCGATGGTAAATGTGTTGAACGAACTGGAATGTACATTTTCTTTAAAAGCAGAACAAACG